>NW_027197192.1:0-66702 GCF_038502225.1 Cherax quadricarinatus | reverse complement strand
CAGCTCAGGACGGGATTTTGGAGGCTGTGCTGAAGGATTTTTTGGAAGAATCGGAGATTGGTGTGGAAAGTGATGTGAGGTCAGGTGATGACAAGGTGATGGATGAACAGAAGCAGGGTAAGGAAGACTTGAGTGAGGTTCGAAAGGAGAGCAATGTGGTGGTGGAGGTCCATCAAGAAGATGTGGTTGCAGAAGAAATGTATGTAGAGGGTAGCTCCCGCAAGAGATCAGCGGGGGCATCAGACATGGACGAGGTCCTCACACCAGCGCAGAGGCCTGGGAAGAAGATGTGGGCAGCTGTGGTTGCAAAGGCAAGTCAGGGAGGCGGGGGGGGGGGGGCAATGGGAAGCTAGGTGGGAAGGGACAGGGAGGGGTTGGAGGGCAGGAACGAGGGATTGATAGAGAAGAACCGAGACCTATGAAAGGAGGACCAAGTAAGCCTCAGCGGCACAGGGGTAAGCCGCCATTCTTGTAAAATTCAGGTGTGTAACTTTCAATGTAAACGGTCTTAAAAACGAGGTCAAGAGGGTATGGTTAGAGTGGGTTTTGAGGAGATTTAGTATTGATGTCTGTTTTTTGCAGGAACATAACCATAGGTTAGGATGTGAGTTGTTGTTGAAAGGTTATAGGTTGTTTACATGTGATGCTTTGAGGTTGAAAGGAGGTGTGGCTGTGGCGGTAAAGGAGACCAGTCCTTTGCGTATCCTGGGTTGGGAGGAGGGGGGGGGTGGGAGGGTTGTCAGGGTGGATGGGTTTTGGGGGGCCAGGAGGGTTAGTTTTGTAGGTGTGTACATGCCAGCAACTAGTAACACTAGAGTGAAGGTGGATTTTGTACGCGAGGTTCTGGTATATCACTTGAGAGGTTTACCTGCTTTTACGGTGATTGGTGGGGATTGGAATTGTGTCATTAGGAAGGGTGATGTGGTTCCGAGGGGGGCGGGTTGTGTTTTGGGGGTTCTGCGGGATGTTTTGCGAGATGTTGGAGCAGTAGATGTGGTGGGAAGTAGGGGATATGGAGTGGAGCACACTTTTATTCGTAGGGGATATGAGGCACGGTTAGATAGAATTTATGTTAGGCAGGGCATAGGTGTGGAGAGGGTGAGGACTATCGATGTGGGTTTTTCTGATCATCGTGCTGTTATAGCAGATTTGAGGGTAGATGGCATAGTGAGGGTTTATGCAGGATATTGGAAATTAAATGTGAGGCTACTTAGGGAAGAGGGTGACCCTACGGGGTTTGAAGATTGGTGGAAATCCTTGTGGGAGACTAGGAATATGGAAATGGATTTGCTGGATTGGTGGGAAATGAGGGCTAAAGTTGAAATTGGGAAATTTTTTAAAGTACGGGGTAAGGAGATGGCTAGATGGAGCTATGGCCTACAAAATTATCTTGAGGGTCAGTTAAATGACTGTTATGCAGAGGAACGTGTGGGGCGGAGTGAGGATATGGAACGTTTGCGAAATAGGTTGGCGGAAATTCACAATGAAAAATTTGAGGCAATTCGAGTTAGGGCAGGGTTGGAGGATGTCTTAAGGGGAGATAGGCCATCGGGTTTTGTATTAAGGAGGTTTAAGGAACGGCAGGCGAAGACCACCTTGGCGTATATTGTGGCAGGTACAGGGGGGGGTGGCTTTGAGGAGGGTCAAGGCCTATCCACAACGGAAAATATTAGTTTGTATGCAGATTTTTGGTTTAGGGAGAAGTGGAGGAGGGTTGGCAGGGGAGTGGGTGAGGGACGGTTTGGGGATGAAGGGTTTAATAGAGTATTAAGTGAGCAGGACAGTGACAGAATCGAGGGTAGTATTAATGTAGAGGAGGTGGAGGAGGCAGTTTTTGGGATGTGCCAGGGTAAAACCCCAGGCATAGACGGAATACCAAACGATTTTTATAGGTATCATTGGGGGAGTGTACGGCATTGTCTGGTGGGGGTTTTGAATTGTATGTTAAGTAGTGGGAGGATGGGGAAATCACAAAGAACGGGTGTCACGGTTTTAGTGCCCAAAAAGAAGGAATGCCGAGTTTTGAATGATTACCGTGCGATTACGTTAATGTGCTCGGATTACAAAATTTTTGCTAAGGTTTTGGGCAACAGAATGAGGAAAGTGTTGGGTTTAGTGTTACATAGGGGACAGTTGGGAATTCCAGGAAGAAGGATGAGGGATGGACATGGTTTGATTAGGGATTTTCTAGAGAGATGTACGGGAGGGGGAATACTAGGTTTAGATTGGGTGAATGCTTATGATTGCGTGGACAGAGATTTCTTAGGGGTTTGCTTAGAGAGGTTGGGGTTTCAGGAGGGGGTAGTGAGGTGGGTGAACACCCTGTATGATGGGGCAGAGGTGAGGGTACAGGTTAATGGGAGGTTGGGTGAAAGTGTACCAATGGAGAGAGGTTTGAGACAGGGCTGTCCGATGTCACAGCTGCTCTTTGCGTGTGTGCAGAATCCTTTTTATGAGTCTGTTGAGAGGGTAATGAACAGTCAGGAGATGGAAGGGGGATGCAAAGGGGGCATCGTTGGGTATGTGGATGATACTACTGTTTTGCTAAGGGGTAAGGAGGAGTTAAGGAGGGTGGGTAGAGTGATTCAGATGTTTGGTATGAATACCGGAATGAGAGTTAATACGGTGAAATCAAGGTTACTAGAGGTTGGTAATTGGATAGGGGGGGGCTTGGGGATAGGGTTAGGATGGACAGTGGTTGACAGAATCAAGGTATGTGGGATATGGTATTTGGCGGAAGTGCAGGCATGCAGAAGGGTAAATTCGGAGTCTGTCACGGGTAAGGTTTTAAGTAGACTAGGAGGTTTAAGTGCGAGGGACTTAGCTTTACATCAGAGGGTAGTGGTGGTAAATTCACTTGTCTATAGCAAGGTATGGGGGGTGGCAGAGGTTTTTCCCTTAGAGGTACGAGATATTGTGGAAATGCAGAGGAGGGTGCTGAAGTTTGTGTGGGGATTTGGGAGGGCATGGTTAAGTAAGGAGGTAGTTATGACGGATGTTCGGAGAGGGGGTTTAGGTTTGTTGCCTTTAGGACTGAGAGTAATGGCTGTATATATCAAGTGGAGGTATATGAGGGAAGGGGGTGTGAGGGGCGCTAAAGTAGGAAGAGTTATGGAGGAGGCACGTAAATGGTGGAGTGGGAAGGAATTGAGGGTTTGTGAAGATATGTTGAGATTTTTATTGACAGTGCAACAGGTGGATAAAATCAAAGTGAAACGGTTGGTGAGGGTAGTGAAAGGTCAAGGAATTATGCAAGGGGTAGCCGTGTATCCAACGTATGATTGGGGGGTTATTTGGAAAGATTTTAGTAAGCTTCGGATACCGGCTAGAGTAAGAGAATTAGTATATAGGTTTATCATGGGGATTCTGGCTTCCAAGGAAGTGTTACGTAGTATGGGGTTTGTGGAAGAGGCTTTTTGTCAGTTTTGTGGTGATGTTGAAACGGCGTTTCATGTGGTCTTTTTTTGTACTTCCTTGGAGGGGGTGAGATCATGGATGGGTGGGGTTATCAGACTGTTGGGGGGGGGTCGTTTGCCGCTTTTAAGGGCTTTACTACTGGATGTAAGGGGAGTTCCTAGGGATGTTGGAAGGGCTATAATGTATATCATAGTGGATTATCTGGACATTTCATGGGGAATGAGGGGATTAAGGGGTGATATGAGGATAAAAGCGTTGGCGGCCAGATTCTATAGGACGAAGTGTAGGAATAAGTTGGTTTATGGGGCGTCTTGGGAAAAAAGTTTCCCGGAAGGTTATAGGAATCTCACTGTGGGTTCCCTTAGGCGGGGTCCCTGAGGATGGACAAAGGAGTGGTCTCCTTATGGGGGAATGTAAAGGGGGGGGGGTGGTTTTTGGTTTATCTGGAACTGATGTAGTGTGTAAGAGGAAGGTAGTGAGAATTAGGTATGGATGGTAAGCCATGTTTCACGAGAATGTTTGTCATAGTGAGATATAAGTGTGGTTTCCAGGGTTACATTTCTAAGCCTGATGGTTATGTTCACTGGGTTTAAAATTTCCTTGAAAGCCAGGATACCGAGCCCTTAGGATCTCGTTTTTAAGTAATTAGATTGGCACGTTGGTATCAACACAAAATTTTTCTGAGATACGTGTCAGTTCTTTTGGGACTGGCACATTACAGCAGCCTTATTCTTATAACTACTCTAGTTTTTTTTTTTTTTTTTTTTTTTTTTAGTCTCGGGTTCTTTAAATAATTTACATAGCCTAGTATTGTACCGCTAATGTGGCAAGTGGTGTATTATCTTGCATTTTGAGTGTGAACTTCACTATATGCAAATGTTTTGAATGTTTGTAATTCATGGTTAACATTAATATTTGATATCATATCGGTGGTGTATATTCTTCTACTTATTACAGTGTAGGTGTATATGAATGTAAAGTTTCATATCTGTTTGAGTCTGTAAATTTTGTGTTTTTGTCTTGTTCATGCACTACCAACTTTTAGGTTTTGATGAGGTCAGGGTATGACCTTTCATTAGGATAATTCAATGTATGTTATTTAGAACGGGGACTGTACATACGGGGAGGGGGGGGTAGAAGTGTCAGCTGTGTCTGCACTGGCAATAATGATTATTATAAAAGGAGGGTTTATAGGTTATGTATATGGTTGTGGGGTTATGTATATGGTTGTAATATGGCCTTGATCTATGGGTTCTTAAAATGTACCGGGATTGTGTACTAGAGGTTTTGTAATATCTAGTATGGTTTTTAATTTTATACTATAATCATTATTGTATTTGCTCTGTTTATAAAATTCTGTATTGTAAGGATGTGGAAGGTTGGGTTTTCAATATTGTGGTGTATGTGTTAGGTATGATGCTCCTGTTTAGCCAAGTACTTGTGACATGCAAGTAAATTATATGTTTTTTTTTTTTCTGTATACCGATCTGAGTTGTATATTAATTTAATTTATATATATGTATGTGTGTGTGTGTGTGTATATGTATATATATATGTATGTGTATGTATGTATTGTCATCAATACTAAGTACTTCTATAAAGTTACTGTGGATGTGGTTAGGGTTATTGACTAGTTTGTAATGTTGGTGTTTAATTTCATGTTCGGAGAGGTATGAAGTTCACTGTATGTACCATTTATTTTATATTTCACCGTGGTTGTTTTGTAAGTCATACAATGTATTATGTATAAGCAGTTATTTAAATAAAATATAAAAAAAAAAAAACTCAACAAATTTATGTGTAGAGATTAGATTTTGCCACCGAAGTGGCTAGTTTATTGTGCACCCCATATCCATTGTGAGGGAAAAGTAGGTGTAAGTGGGGTTAAGGTTGTTCGGGCAACCAGGAACCATTAGTTACGTCGCGTGCACCCCCCCCTCCTCTCTGGCGGGCTGGGGCGAAACTAGTTCCTGGTGTCCGATTTGTTAGTTTCTACTCCTGGTAATATTGACCTTACCTGGTGTGGGTTGAAGTTTGGAGAATCACTTCACCTCCACTCTTCTCCTAATCAGGTAGGGTGATATACCAGGAGTATCACTGTTTGTTTCTTCATTTTGTTTGCTGGTTACCAGTAATGATTTTGGCATTTATCATTCTTTTCAATTCTTAAATGTTATATTATCATGACTATGGTTAACCAGTTTATTTTCTCTTTTTTACCAGCTCTGTTCCTGGCGTGGTCTTCCAGGATAGACGCCAGATAAAGGGGCAAGACGTGTGTTAATAATACTTATTAACATTATTCTATTACCGGCCCATACCTATTCTACTTGTGCTCCATCCAAGTGGTAGGAGATTCCAGAACATCGGATTACCATCTGCCCAGGATAACCTACATAAATAACATCAGAGGAACTATCCAGGGCCATACCTACTCCTGCCCAACTCAAAGAACTGCAGGCCATTTTTTTTTATTATATTTAAATTTTAAGTAAAATTCTCAAATCATTATTCTCATTTTTCCTAAGTTATTTCTTTATTTATTTTTCCATTAATTTCTTTTGTTCAGTTGGAAGGCGTTCCACTGACAATGGTGACCTTGCCAGGATCAGACTCTTGAAGCAACATCGTCCTGATGGTTCAACTGGTTGTGAGTATAACATTTAAGATAGAAAAGGGTGAGTTAGTTGAGGTGTCAAGTCATTACTGGTAGTCTGGTTGACTTACCGTTGTTTGGTTCTAGGGTTCGGTTTAGAAGTTTACCTATTTGTTGGACCTGGGGAACTTTGATGATAACCCCTCCTGTGTGAACCGTGTGTATTTTGCTTAGTGAAGGCTATTGAGCCCACAAGTGTATTCTTCCAGGGAGAAATATTTATTTCATCTTCTACTTTGGGAAGTTTAAAGTGTGCGGACTGTGTCCCTCTTTTGTAACAGACGTTACTGTTAATTTTAATTGTCAGTTGAAGTTGGGTGCTTAATATTTCTTTTTAAAAGATGGATTCTTTAGATTTCTGGTTGAAAGCTGGAAAGGAAATGGGATTTACAGGACAAAGCCTTGATAGTTACATTACTGCTAAAATGGCTATTGAAGAGAAAAAGGAACAGGAAAGACTAGCTCGAGAGGAAAAAAAAGAACAGGAAAGACTAGCTCGGGAAGATAAAATCGAACAGGAAAGGATAGCTAGAGAAGACAGAGTTCAGGCAAGAGAGGTAGCCTTCAAAATGAAGGAAATTGAAGAACAGGCTAAGCAGAGGGAGTTAGAACAATCAAGGTTGGAATTAGAAGCCAAGAAGATAGAACTATCTAAACAGAAAATAGATGAAGGGGTACTAGAATATCCTTCCCAAGAACCTAATATTAGGATGCCACAAATACCACCTTTCTCAGAACAAGATGACATAGCGGCATATATTACTCGATTCGAGAGTACTGCTACTCTCTGTGACTGGCCATCAGATTCTTGGGGCTACTAGGCTTGGCTTACTACTGTCAGGTTCAGCATTAAACGTCTATTCCACTCTACCCTCTGATGTTATTTCTAGTTATAGCCTGCTGAAGAAAGCTATACTTCTGGCTTTCAAAAAAACTACTCATTACAGGTCGGAGTTTAGACACATTAAAATAACTCCTAATCAAAATTATATGCAATTCTTAACAACACTTTTCAGATTATTTGATTCGTGGATTGATAGTGCTGAGGTTGACCACGATTTCGAATCTTTACGAGACCTGATGGTAAGAGATCAATTCCTTTCTTCTGTAAACTCTGACTTACGAATATTCATTAAAGAACGAAACGTTCATACGGCTGCAGAAATGGCACAAGCTGCTGATGTATATGCGTGCGCTCATAATAACTACCCTAAAGAGCGTAGCAGATATAAGCCTGTTGTGCCTAAGCAATCTGAGGGATCCAAACCCTCCGTACCTAAGAATTCCACGGCCTTCACAGTAAAATGTTTCAACTGTAATGAATGGGGTCAGACGGCCCGACTGTCCTAGAAAAAAAGGTGAAAATGTCGGTAAATGTTTCACTGAATCAAACATAAACGCACCTTTTAGTGAAGGTACAGTCAATGGTATGAATGTGTCAACCATTCTTAGAGACACTGGATGTTCCTGTATTGTTATCTCAAGTAAGCTTTTCCCTAACCTAGATTCTTCGTTATAAGTCCACTAAGTTAACTGACTATTTAGGAAGAAGCGATTCTTTTCCAACAGTCAGATGTTTTGTTAGGTGCAAATGGTTCTCAGGATGGGTAGATGCCGTAGTTGCCCCGATAACCTAGTGTTCTGTTTTGGTTGGGAACATACAAGGGGCTGCTTTACCATCTGAGAAGGACTGTTTGGAATTTGGAGTTTCCAAGGAAGGGTTGGAACCTAATATCTGTTTCTTCACAGATAGTTCCAGATGAGATTCAGTTGGATAACCTAAATCAGAGCTGATGGTTACAAAACTCCGGTAACACCTTTAGTAAGTCAGTCACTTGAACTGGACAACGCAGACACCAGTGGAAAACTACGTGTGGCACAATCTATGCAACAACTAGACTCGATTAACGTCCTTACCAGAGCTCAGTCTAAGGTAAAACCTGTCCACCCATTAGTTCTTTCCAAAGGAAAGCCAATCGAGCTGTCTCATATAGATTTAGAGGGTCTTCAAAAGACTTGTCCTTCCTTAGAGGAATCTCGGAAGTTAGCTTTAAATGGCAAGGTGACCCAGAGAAAGAAATTTTCTTACAAATTTGAGTTCAAACACGATCTTTTGTACAAGACTATAGTGTCTGCGGACAAACCCAATGACGTTGGTCGAAGCCTGTTAGTCATTCCGCAGGATTGCCGTGAAACCATTTTAAAGATTTCGCATGACTTGCCAGTCTCTGGCCATTTTTCACATAGGAAGACCTATAATAAAATAAAGGACCTATATTTCTGGCCTAGCATGTCCTCTGACATCTATAAGTACTGCAGATCATGTCACGTATGTCAACTTTCCACGCAGAAGGGTAGAACTAGGAGAGTTCCTATGGTAAAGATGCCAATTTTCTCAGTCCCTTTTGCAAGGGTGGCAGTAGATATAGTTGGTCCTATCACACCTCGCTCATCAGGAGGTCATAAATATATTTTAACTATGATTGACTATGCGTCCAGCTTCCCAGAGGCGGTACCCTTAAAATCCATTACGTCCATAGAAGTCGCAGAAGCCTTATTTTCTATTTTTTCACGTGTAGGTATACCTCGTGAAATTCTGTCGGATAAAGGGGCACAATTCACTTAAGAATTAATGGAACACGTTTATCAACTTGTGGGTGTTAAACCTCTTTTCACTACACCTTACCATCCGATGTGTAACGGAAGAGTGGAGCGACAACATGCCATCCTAAAGTCAATACTAAAAAAACTATGTATTCTTAAACCAACGGACTGGCATAGATTTTTACCATGTGCTCTTTTCGCAATGCGCGAGATTCCAAGTGATTCCCTTGGTTATTCCCCTTTCGAATTGCTTTATGGGAGACAAGCTCGTGGTCCACTATCTATTTTGAATGAACTTTGGTCCAAAGATATCAAACCTGAGGTTCAAAACAGCTATCAATTTCTTTTAGATCTAAGGGAAAGGTTGGAAGAAACCGCCGATTTGGTCGGAAAAAACCTAGAGATGTCTATGGAAACGTACAAGACCTATTTTGACCATAAAAGCTCCAAGCGTACGTTTAATGTTGATGAAGTTTTAGTTCTCCTACCTGACAAATCCAATAAATTGCTAATTACCTGGCGCGGACCGTATAAAGTAGTGAAGGTCTGCAATAAGGTAGATTATATCTTGGATGTCAAGGGTAGAGAGAATGTATCACGTCTATTTTGAAACGGTACCATCGAAGAGAAGTTAATCTTTGCGTAAATTCCTTTGACGAAGATACTTCTTCTTTCGGCTTGGGTACAAGTGGTGATTCGTACGAATGTAGAGTTTGTATTATAGATGAGTCTTTTACAGAATCGAAGGAGCTACTGGACATCTTAACGCATGATCCCTCACCAAAGAAGTCAAATGTCAACATTAACAACGACTTGTCGAATAAACAAGTCTCAAGTAAGTGCCTTAGTAAACACATTTTCTGACGTATTCAGAGGTACCAGGACTTACCACCACTATTGTCCACAAGATTGAATTGTCGGATCATGAACCAGTAAGGCGGAAAATCTACCCTGTTCCCGTTCACTTGCGGAAAACTTTTGATAATGAGGTTGATAAACTATAACTTAAATATCATAGAACCTTCGAAGTCAGCTTTCTGTTCACCAGTTATGGTTAAGAAACCCGATAATTCTTACCGACTGGCACAAGATTTTCGTTATTTGAATACTATAACTAAATGGGATGCAGAACCCATGCCAGTAATTGATCATGACTTGTATAAATTCCATGACTGCAAATTCTTCTCGGAATTAGACATCTCGCAAGCATACCATCAAGTGCCATTACACCCAGACTCGAAACCATACACTGCTTTCCCTACTCAGTCTAATGCAATACCGCACAATGCCTTTCGGCTTGGTTACCGCGTGTGCCACATTAGGCTTATGAGAATAGTTCTTTCTGATCTAAAGAATGTATCAGTGTATTTTGATAATATTTATATCATGACAAGTGTCTGGGAAGACCATCTAAATACACTAGCGCTTGTTTTGAAAAGACTAAGAACTCATGGGCTTACAGTTAAACCACAAAAGTGCTTTCTTGGCTATCATAAGGTACAATACCTTGGGTTCATTATCTCTGATAACAACTTTTCACCACTTCCAAATAAGACCAAAGCTGTTTTAGAAAGTACGTTCCCTGCTACCAAAAAGTTATTAAGAAGTTTCCTTGGATCTGTAAACTTCTATAGAAATTTCGTACCAAATCTAAGTAGCTTAACTTCAGTTCTTACAGACTATTTGAAAAAGGGTGTCAAGGAACCTCTTAGTTGTTCTGAGGAAGCCAACCAAAGCTTCGAAAAAATTAAGTATATTTTCAAACCCCCCCTGTCCTAAAATTACCAGATATTAATAAAATATTTTGTCTCCGAACAGATGCCTCCCATTCTGGACTCGGGGCTGTACTACTTCAATATTATGAGGAGACGCCTTTCCCAGTATCTTTCGCCAGTAAAAAGCTTCTGCCCAGAGAAGAAAGATATTCCACTGTGGAGAAAGAATGTTATGCGTTAGTATGGGGTATAAGTAGATTTAAATACTACCTATACGGTAAACCCTTTGTGCTTGAAACTGATCACAAGCCACTGATGTACTTGGAGAACTTTAAAGGGTCAAATAGCAGACTCTTGAGATGGGCTCTGGCTATTCAGCTGTATAGCCCTTGTGGCTTAGCGCTTCTTTTTGATTATAATAATAATCTGGCTATTCAGCCCTATAAGTTTAAAGTCGTTTATATTTCTGGCTCGGAAAACCACTTCTCAGATTGGCTGAGCCGAGGTTGTACTTAGTTCTTTTCCCTCTGTTCGTTGACTTATTGACTCCGTCCATAAGTTTTGGAAGGGGGTATTGTGAGGGAAAAGTAGGTGTAAGTGGGGTTAAGGTTGTTCGGGCAACCAGGAACCATTAGTTACGTCGCGTGCACCCCCCCCCCTCTCTGGCGGGCTGGGGCGAAACTAGTTCCTGGTGTCCGATTTGTTAGTTTCTACTCCTGGTAATATTGACCTTACCTGGTGTGGGTTGAAGTTTGGAGAATCACTTCACCTCCACTCTTCTCCTAATCAGGTAGGGTGATATACCAGGAGTATCACTGTTTGTTTCTTCATTTTGTTTGCTGGTTACCAGTAATGATTTTGGCATTTATCATTCTTTTCAATTCTTAAATGTTATATTATCATGACTATGGGTAACCAGTTTATTTTCTCTTATTTACCAGCTCTGTTCCTGGCGTGGTCTTCCAGGATAGACGCCAGATAAAGGGGCAAGACGTGTGTTAATAATACTTATTAACATTATTCTATTACCGGCCCTTACCTATTCTACTTGTGCTCCATCCAAGTGGTAGGAGATTCCAGAACATCGGATTACCATCTGCCCAGGATAACCTACATAAATAACATCAGAGGAACTATCCAGGGCCATACCTACTCCTGCCCAACTCAAAGAACTGCAGGCCATTTTTTTATATTTAAATTTTAAGTAAAATTCTCAAATCATTTCTCATTTTTCCTAAGTTATTTCTTTATTTATTTTTCCATTAATTTCTTTTGTTCAGTTGGAAGGCGTTCCACTGACATCCATCCTGTGGACGGTAGCGCGAGAGCATATGGATACACAAAAGGCCTAGGAACTAGGCCCCAAAGGGTTAACAGGAATACATATGGATTTATATCTACATATCTATAGTTCACTTATCTGTTACAAGCAAATTTAGGAAATTTGCTTAGTATATCTGGTATCTTATTTTCATTAATAAGATATCTTGACATGTCACATAGGTTATTATACTGTCTGTCTCTGTATTCCTCAATAAGTGGACAATTAAGCACTTAGTGTTCAAGAGTGACCATATGCCTGATCACATAATTTACATTTAGCTTGATCATCATCTGTGTCTCCCAAACTGCCAGAAGTACTTGTAACCAAGCCTAAGCCTGGCCACTACAACAGTCAGTCTGTTCACATTGCAAGTTGCTCCATAAACATACTTATCTACGTTCATGTTATCATAGTGGGTTATAGATCTACTCAGGCTTCTAACTGCATTCCTATAACAATCATTTTCATTATTTACTTCTCTCCTAATATTATTCCTAATGCTAGACAGTTATACCAAAGTTATATTCTACATTCTCCTTCTCGATACTCTTCTTGGCAAACATATCAACTTTATCATGAAGGAGTAATCCAATGTGTGATGGGATCCATAGCAATTGTACATTAATTCCTTTGTCCCTAATTTTTGAGTATCTATACCTGGCTTCCCCAATGAGCATGTTGTTGGAGTCATTATATGAGTCAAGAGCCTTCAGTGATGACAGAATCAGTAATGATGATAGTCAAGCTCAGTGTCATAGGTTAGCTTTAGCGCCATTAGGATTGCAAACAATTCAGTTTGCAGTGTAGACGCCCAGTTGTTAATTCTTATGCCTAACTCAACAAATTTATTATCGTTCTTAACTAGGGAGGTGGCAACAAGAGCAGATGCAGCCCTGCCAGAAGACTCCTGTTAAGATCCATCAGTGTATATAACTTGTGATAACTTGTTACTACCAGCTAGGTGAGAAATTTCTTCTTGAGCAGTTGCTCTAACAAGAGATTTAAGGAAGGGATTACTAGCAATGAGCTTCTTGGGAGGGACTTGTAGGTATGTGATATTAAATGAACACATCTTCCATGGAGGGGTGAAATGCTCTTGTTGCCTACAGTGATACAGTTCATGTAGGTTATAAAACTTAATGCAATTGCACGTTTTCACAATCCATTTAGATCTGTGTGTATTTACCTCTAGACACTTGGTAAGATTCACTGTGACAGTGTCTGGTTCGTTTCTCAACATTCTAATACAGAGTACAGTGTTAATTTCAACAATCCTATCACTGATACTAGAAATACCAAGCTCCTTCCTCATGTTAAGAACTTTTGTAGATCTGGGACAGCCAAGAATAATCCTGAGAGCTTCATTTTGCATTAACTCCAAGGGTCGGAGAGAACTTTCTCTAGCTAATATCAACATGGGAGCAGCATAATCAATTAAGGACCTAACATAGGCTATGTACATCATTCTCACGATTCTCACATTTGCACCATAGTTGGGATTGTAGCCAGCAACAGCTTTGAGAGCATTTAGCCTAGCTTTAAATTTCTTGTTTAGTTGTGGTATAGTGGATTTGTTAAAGGGTACATCTACACCAAGATATCTGTAAGTTTTAACGTAGCTAATGATTTCACCCTGCAAATAAATGGGTGGGGGATGTCGTTTGCTTGTTAATATCTTAGTTTTAGAGGAAGATATTATGAGGCCTAGTCGATTACAAATTGCTTGAACTTCATTAAGAATGGTATTCATCTTATGCCCTGTTGTATGGATCATGATATCATCAGCATAGCTTATAGCTATATGTTTAGGTGAGGCAGGTAGAGCATTTAGGAGAGCATTAATCAGAATATTAAATAGCATGGGACTAAGAACTCCTCCCTGCGGTGTACCTAAAGACATTTCTTTAGAATCACTTCTGAAGCCTTGGTAAAGGACAGAGGATACTCTATTTGACAGGTATCCTATTATCCAGCAGAGTAAGCTACCACCAATATTCATTTTGGCTAATTCATGTAGTATAACGGTTCTGTTCGCAATATCAAATGCAGATTTTAGATCAAGAAAAGTGGTAAAACTAGTAGAGGTGTGTGCAGTGAGAAAGGTGGAAATACAGTTCTGCACACTTTTACCTTTCATGAACCCATAGAGGTAGGGGGAAAGTTGATCTCTGATTCTGTAGTACAGTCTGTTAAGCATCATTCTTTCAAAAGTTTTACAAAGACAACTAGTTAAGGAGATCGGCCTAAATGTATCAGGCTGTTGGGGCTTAGGGATAGGCACAATGAGACTATTGGTCCAGGAAGTAGGAAGAACGCCCTCAATGTAACTGAGATTATACAGTGCCAACAAAGGGTTATCAGGCACGTGCCTTAGAGTTCTGAGAATATCATAGGTTATACCATCCTCTCCAGGAGCAGTTGATCGACCTTTGGTTAATGCATTATCTAATTCATACTCGGTAAAGAGGCAATCACTCTCATCAATATTTTGGCTCATAAAATTAATCAGTTTCAACATTTCTTCAGAAGTACTCTCTAAATTTTTTCTAATATGAGATGGAAGGCTTTCATGCCTGGATGTTTTGGACCAGTCATTTATGAGGTCATTTGCTTTTTCAAGAGGAAAGGGATGAGCAACATTGCCAGTCTTTTTCCTGGTTATTTTATTTATACCTTTCCAAGCCAAACTCAAAGGGGTGGACCTATTTAATCCACTAACAAACTGTTCCCATTCCTGTTGCCTAAGTTCTTCCTTTCTATTCCTTGCATTTGTTAGTGCAGCTTGGAACGTTCTGAGCAGGTCTGGGGTTCTACATTCACGGTATGCTTTACCAATCCTCCTAGCTGCATGTGTTAGATTGCGCAGCTGTGGATCATTATAGTATTTACATTGGTTTTTATTGTTATTTATAGTGGAGGGTCTTTGTTTCCTATTCCTGCCCACTTGATCTGTGAGAACACTCTCAATAGTGGTAATTAAATCATTAAATTTTTGTGTGCCAATGGGCTCGTAATTCTTATACCATTCATCCAAGTGGTTAATAAAGTTGTCTCTGTGTTCTGGTTTGAGAATAAGTTTCCTCCTTCTGTATTTAGCTCCTTGATTGCTGGAGATGTGATCAAGATTGACAGTTGTTAGTCTTGGGAAGTGATCAGATAGAAGATCATCAACTATGACAGTCATGCATCGTATATGATGTATTAAATCCAAGACACAGATCTAGTATGCCACCATATATGTGAGTAGGCTCAGTAGTGCCCACAATTCGAACATTATCATGCTCATTTAGCAATCTCACTAGTTTAGTTCCATTGGTGTTTGTTATAGACCCACCAATATTCTTATGTCTGGCATTAAAATCTCCAAGAATGATGGTAGGTTCACTATTGATGCGATCTGGTAAAGCATCAGGTCGAAGCTGGTTCGCTGGGGCATAGAGATTAAAAATGTTTATGGAAAAATCGCCTGCATATACTTTGACACCATGATACTGCATGTTAACTCGACTCTGCAAGGAAAGGAGTGAATGTGACAAGCTCTTTCTGACATACATCACACAACAGTTGGTTGACCTTAGGTTATAAGCTGCATATCCAGGCAAGTTTGGTGGAGGTGCTCCATCTTTCAATCTACATTCCTGCAAACAGATGACATCAATATTCTTGGTTGCACTAATATGATGTAAGTCAGGCAACCGCTTCCTGATGGAAGCAATGTTCCATGAAAAGATTTGTAATGTATCCATTGTAGTGAGTTATTACAATCTCTTGCTCATAAGATGGTAAAACAATTATGCTTTGACTACAGTGTGCAGATACTTAAGAGCAAATAGCATAGTTTGTACGTCTTTATCTTCAGGACCTTTATTTTTAAGCATTTTTCGGCATTTTGGCAGCCAGTGATAAGGCAATTTTTGAAGGCAAGAGTTATGGGCTTCTTTCTCACAAATTGCTGGAAGCTGAACGGAGATTGCTGCACTTTTGACATCATCACCATGCTCAAGATCATCATCCTGATTACATACATTTAATAAGAGAGTGGTGAAGCAATGTAAAAAGAGAGCAAATGAGAGAGTGGGTGATATGTTATCAACAAATTTTGTTGGAAATAAGAAAAAGTTTTGGAGTGAGATTAACAAGTTAAGGAAGCCTAGAGAACAAATGGATTTGTCAGCTAAAAATAGGAGAGGAGAGTTATTAAATGGAGAGTTAGAGGTATTGGGAAGATGGAGGGAATATTTTGAGGAATTGTTAAATGTTGATGAAGATAGGGAAGCTGTGATTTCGTGTATAGGGCAAGGAGGAATAACATCTTGTAGGAGTGAGGAAGAGCCAGTTGTGAGTGTGGGGGAAGTTCGTGGGGCAGTAGGTAAAATGAAAGGGGGTAAGGCAGCTGGGATTGATGGGATAAAGATAGAAATGTTAAAAGCAGGTGGGGATATAGTTTTGGAGTGGTTGGTGCAATTATTTAATAAATGTATGGAAGAGGGTAAGGTACCTAGGGATTGGCAGAGAGCATGCATAGTTCCTTTGTATAAAGGCAAAGGGGACAAAAGAGAGTGCAAAAATTATAGGGGGATAAGTCTGTTGAGTATACCTGGTAAAGTGTATGGTAGTTATAATTGAAAGAATTAAGAGTAAGACGGAGAATAGAATAGCAGATGAACAAGGAGGCTTTAGGAAAGGTAGGGGATGTGTGGACCAGGTGTTTACAGTGAAACATATAAGTGAACAGTATTTAGATAAGGCTAAAGAGGTCTTTGTGGCATTTATGGATTTGGAAAAGGCGTATGACAGGGTGGATAGGGGGACAATGTGGCAGATGTTGCAGGTGTATGGTGTAGGAGGTAGGTTACTGAAAGCAGTGAAGAGTTTTTACGAGGATAGTGAGGCTCAAGTTAGAGTATGTAGGAAAGAGGGAAATTATTTCCCAGTAAAAGTAGGCCTTAGACAAGGATGTGTGATGTCACCGTGGTTGTTTAATATATTTATAGATGGGGTTGTAAGAGAAGTAAATGCGAGGATCTTGGCAAGAGGCGTGGAGTTAAAAGATAAAGAATCACACATAAAGTGGGAGTTGTCACAGTTGCTCTTTGCTGATGACACTGTGCTCTTGGGAGATTCTAAAGAGAAGTTGCAGAGATTGGTGGATGAATTTGGTAGGGTGTGCAAAAGAAGAAAATTAAAAGTGAGTACATGAAAGAGTAAGGTTATGAGGATAACAAAAAGATTAGGTGATGAAAGATTGAATATCAGAATGGAAGGAGCGAGTATGGAGGAGTTGAATGTATTCAGATATTTGGGAGTGGACGTGTCAGCGGATGGGTCTATGGAAGATGAGGTGAATCATAGAACTGATGAAGGGAAAAGGGTGAGTGGTGCACTTAGGAGTCTGTGGAGACAAAGAACTTTGTCCTTGGAGGCAAAGAGGGGAATGTATGAGAGTATAGTTTTACCAATGCTCTTATATGAGTGTGAAGCATGGGTGATGAATGTTGCAGCGAGGAGAAGGCTGGAGGCAGTGGAGATGTCATGTCTGAGGGCAATGTGTGGTGTGAATATAATGCAGAGAATTCGTAGTTTGGAAGTTAGGAGGAGGTGCAGGATTACCAAAACTGTTGTCCAGAGGGCTGAGGAAGGGTTGTTAAGGTGGTTCGGACATGTGGAGAGAATGGAGCGAAACAGAATAACTTGAAGAGTGTATCAGTCTGTAGTGGAAGGAAGGCGGGGTAGGGGTCGGCCTAGGAAAGGTTGGAGGGAGGGGGTAAAGGAGGTTTTGTGTGCGAGGGGCTTGGGCTTCCAGCAGGCATGCGTGAGCATGTTTGATAGGAGTGAATGGAGACAAATGGTTTTTAATACTTGACGTGCTGTTTGAGTGTGAGCAAAGTAACATTTATGAAGGGGTTCAGGGAAACCGGCAGGCCGGACTTGAGTCCTGGAGATGGGAAGTACAGTGCCTGCACTCTGAAGGAGGGGTGTTAATGTTGCAGTTTAAAAACTGTAGTGTAAAGCACCCTTCTGGCAAGACAGTGATGGAGTGAATGATGGTGAAAATTTTTCTTTTTCGAGCCACCCTGCCTTGGTGGGAATCGGCCAGTGTGATAAAAAAAATTAATCATACACCTGGTGACGAGAATCCAGCTGATTTCTTGTCACGAAGCTTGACTTATGATAAATTTGTGAATACTGTATCATGGTTCAGGGGACTGAGTTGGTTGGTAAATAAAGTTAACTGGCCTTTACAAAAGACCTATATTGCACCTATTGAATTTACTGTGACCACCGGTCCAATAATTTGTCCCTCAGTAACCACTGATATTAATAGATATTCTTCCATATCCAAACTAATTAATGTAACATTATTAGTGTTGAAACTTATAAACAAAATGAATATTTCATATAATTTTTCACATCCTCTGAAATACTGGATTCAGAGATTGCAAGAAGAAATCTATGGCGATGAAATTAAATTGTTGTTCAAAGTACCTACATCCCTGCAGCTGCCTCAGTACCCTACCTCTTTCAAAGACAGGCACCTTACATGCCTTACACACCCACCACCTTAAGCTAACCACATCATGAGGAGCCAGTCTATCAGCATCCTGTCGGCCAACATTAGAGGTTTCATTACTAATGTTGGAGAGCTCACACATAGTTTTGCGAACACTCGACGTCCCGACATGATATGTTGTTGTTGAAACATTTTTGGACGACAGGACTCCAGAAAATTTTGCAAGAATTGCTGGCTACACCTCATGGATGAGAAGAGACAGGCAAGGGCAAGGAGGAGGTGTTGCTGTGTGCTTCTCTAAAAGTGTTCATGCCCAGCACATTGATGTTGCCACCCCTACTCATCTTGAAATGATGTTCTTCAAGTTCTGCATAAACACTAGTACCTCTGTACTAGCATGTGCAATGTACAGACCTCAGTGGCAACATGCAGACCCCATCAACTTCCTAATGGAAAATATGGACTCCCTTCCGCTACAACACAACTGTCAACACATCATAATTGTTGGTGACCTCAACCAACACCTTATACAGAGGGACTTTGATGACCTTGCAGTATTTGACATGAGAAACTTTGTTGATTTCCCTACTCACATCTCTGGCTCCTCCCTTGATCCAGTAGTGAGTGATCTGGCAGAAGGTATAGTCACTTGTCAACCCCTCGGCTACGTTGGATCGTCTGACCACAAGGCTGTTTTTACGACACTTAAGATCCCAACAGAACGAGGTGAGGAGTCCACACGCACAACCTGGCTATGGGAAAGAGGTAATTGGCCAGCCCTTTGCTCTGAGCTCGCCACCACCGATTGGAATGCTCTTCTCCAAGGGGATGTTGACAACCAAGTGAAAGCCTTCACTGGACACATCCTTAATCTACAACAAGAACACATTCCTCACCGGCAATATGTGATGAAGCCTACAGATCAGCCTTGGTTTGGCTTTCGCTGTAGAGAGGCTGCTACTGCTAAGTACAAAGCATGGCGAAGGTATAAGAGACATCCTACCACCTATAACAGGAACTTGCACAGGCAAGCCTGTAAGCATATGGGTGACGTTCAAAAGTGGGCCATTGCTAAATGGGAGGTGGACACAAAAAGAAAGCTAGCATCAGGAAGGGTAGGCTCCAAAACCTGGTGGTCCCTGGTCAACGACAGACAAGGTTATCTGCCTGATGAACTCATTCCACCTCTAAATCGACAGGATGGGACCACCTCTACTAGTAGTCAAGACAAGGCGGACCTCTTTGCCGAACACTTTGCTACCAAAATGCAAGTTCCTGATCCAGCAAGGGACCCTCCTTGGTTAGCTGCAAGAACTGTCAAAACTGTCAGTGGTAACAATAAGGCAGGAGGAGGTGCATTTCCTTTAAATTGCTTGACCAAGAAAAGGCTGTAGGCCCAGACAAGTTGAGCCCAAGATTGCTGAGATGATGTGCAGACCAGCTAGCAGCACCTCTAACTCGCATCTTTCAGCACTGCCTAGTACAGTATAAATGGCCCTCTCTGTGGAAAGAGGTAAATGTAGTCTCTGTTCACAAAAAGAAGAGCAGAGCAGAAATCCGCAACTACAGACCAGTGTCACTCCTGTCAATGACTGGTAAGATCCTTGAGACAATAATCTCAAGACAAATGACAGAGTTTTTTGACTACCACTCACTACTTTGTGATCGTCAATATGGTTTCAGGAGAGGTTACTCTGCTGCTGATCTGTTGTTAAACCTCTCCACTAAGTGGCAACAGTCACTGGATGAATCCAAAGTCAGCTGTGTGGTAGCACTGGACATTGCTGGTGCTTTCGACCGGGTGTGGCACCAGGGCTTCTTAGCAAGACTTCAAGCACAGGGAATTGCAGGCTCTATGCTATGTCTCCTCAGTGATTACCTTCATGGTAGATCTCTAAGTATAGTTCTCAGTGGAACGGAATCAGCAAGACATCCTATTGGGTCAAGTGTTCCACAAGGAAGCGTGCTGGGACCATTGTTATGGAATGTCTACTTCAACGACCTTCTTCATCTCATCCCAGAATCCCATGCATATGCAGACGACTGTACACTAACATTCACTTATGCAAGAGAAGAAATGCCAGCTGCTTTAAGCTACATCAATCACCAGCCTAGAGCTATATCAGCTTGAGGAAATAGATGGCAAGTAACATTTGCACCTGAGAAAACGCAAATGATGATAGTCTCTAGTCACCATGATGGTAATGCTGGTGCGGTAGTAAGGATGAATGGGAGGGTGTTGGCACCTGGAGAAGAAGTTGATATCCTTGGGGTGAAATTTGACTCCAAACTAACCATGAAGAACCATGTTGTAAATCTTGCAAACAAGGCAGCCAGGAAGCTTACAGCACTTCACCGTATCTCGCATCTGCTTGACAGTAGGGGTTGCAAGATTCTGTACGAGGCACAAGTACGCTCACACCTTGAGTATGCTCCACTTTCTTGGTTTGCCTGCCCCTCCTCTCATCTGCGACTGCTTGACAGAGTAGAGAACAGAGCAAGACGTCTCATCTCTCGCCTGAACCCATCCTGGATAGACCTGTCATTTCAGCAGACCCTTCAACACAGGAGAGATGTGGGTGGCCTTACTGTTATGTATAAGCAGGGCCGGATTACCGCATAGGCAAACTAGGCATTTGCCTAGGGCCCCGCGCATTTGGGGGCCCCGCAGTCCAAGGGGTTCAGGGGTTCATCCAAGACTGCGCACATGGTGCAAGTGCAAAGGGGTCCCTACCTAAAAAGTTCAAGTGTTTGGAGAGTAAAATTGATTTTTAAAAATTAATCAAAACAAAAATAAATAATGAAATAAAATAAAATAAAAATAAATAAACCTAACCATAGATGGCAACACTCAACATGCCTTTGTTTACATCAGAACAGCTGTGTTTTCCCGCTAATGGGTGAGTATGGGAGATTCCTCTCCAATTTTCTGTAGTAATTACATGTTATCTAGACTTGTACTGTGACAAATTAACTGAAGTGTTGTTGATAGACAATGATGTGTATGGATAAATGTTTGTTTTCGCCTCTAAATGTTAAGGGAGGTACCTGATAGGGTTACTTGACCAGTAAAGATGCATGGACCAGTAAAGACGCATTTTTGGTAAAAATACTATAAAGAAAGACCTAAAAACGCAAACTGACTTCCGTTTGTAGGTTTTAAAAGCACTTTGTCCTGTCTTTAAGTCTTCATCATTTCAATAACAGATCTCAATTGATTGATGTTCTACATCACTTCCGTCGCAAATGCTTAGTTTTCAAGTTGCGACGGAAGCGATGTAGAACATCAATTAATTTACTACATATTTCCCCAGAAACACATAAGCCACATCAGAAAATCGTTGGTTGGGTGAAACTGAAAATTGTCCCTGCATTCTTTAATGCTCATGTCCTTATCTATGGTGGTAGGCCATATATCATGCAAAACATAATGATTAGTTTAGTTATGAAAATGGTAATATAAATACCATTGTGCATTGTTCTTGGACTCGGTATGATTTCTGTTTAAGTAAATTGGAGATCAAGGAGGATGAATTAGTAAAATATTCGTAGCCCAAATCACTAACCTAATCTATGGTAAAAGTTCTGTATATGACTCCTTTCTGTAAACGTTTTGAATTTTTAGATGCACAGCCAGAGGAAAGGGGGCTACAAGGGCCATATCCCCCCAATTGACAGAAAAATTTTTTTAATAATAATTAAAAAATTAATAATAATTGATAATGAAAAATTTGTATTTGCATGATTACAGACAGTGATACATCCTCATTATGGGATCTCGTGAACGTGATGTTGGACGTTCTTATGCGAGTGGGTCACAGAAAAGAAAGAAGAAAATTCAAGAAGAACAGAAAAAGAAAGATGTAGGAAGCTGCAGAAAGATCACAGACATGCTCACGAAAACAGTTTCTGATGTTACCAGTACAGTTGAATCTGCAGATACGTCAGATCATACAGGAAGCCCTCCCTCCATTATTTCTCAGCCAGCATCTACTTCTTTTGTGTCTCCTCTCAATGTCTCAACGGACATTTCATCCGCAGGATTTGTCTTAAAAGATCCTGCCTCATGGCCAATTGTAATCCCAGATTCTCTTTCATAATGCTTTCATTGCAGAAAACTTCAGTCAAACTCTGAACATTGACTTTAGGAAATCAGCAAGGATTTATGATGATGGAAGTCGTCGTTGTTTAAAGTCATCTATGTTTTATAGGAAGCTTGCAAATTCAGAAACTGTGAAAGGATCATGGATGGTATACTCTGAAAGCTCAGAAAAAGTGTACTGTTCAGCATGCAAGCTATTTTCTACCAAAGAAAATACCTTCACACAGGGGTTCAATGACTGGAAAAATTCCAAGCGTTTCGAGGAACATGAAAACAGCACCACTCACAGGAGCTGCATTTTAGCCAGTGTATTTCGTGCACAAAAAAAAGGCTTATTGGATTCTCATTTGGAAAATCAAACTGAAAAAGAGCGCACTTATTGGAGAAAAGTTCTAGAAAGAGTTGTTGCTGTTGTAAAATTCTTAGCTCTAAGAGGACTTGCTTTCCGTGGAGAAAATGAGGTTTTTGGTTCGGAAAACAATGGCAATTTCCTAGGGATCATAGAACTGTTAGCAGAATTCGATCCATTCTTAGCAAATCATGTGTCACGCCTTGGGAATGCAGGAAGAGGCACTGTATCCTACATGTCATCTACTATATGCAATGAATTTATTGAACTGATGACTAAGAAGGTCCTCAATAACATCATAGCAGCTGTGAAAACTGCAAAATACTTTGCAATAAGTGTAGATTCAACACCAGATATTTCACATACAGATCAATTGACATTCATTGTTCGCTTTGTCGACTCCAGTGGTAAGCCTGTAGAGGGCTTCATAAAATTCATTCCTCTTTCAGGCCATGATGGAGAAACAATGATGAATGTAGTACTGGATACTCTGCTTGAACATGATCTCTCTATTATGGATTGCCGTGGCCAGAGCTACGACAATGCAAGTAACATATCGGATAAATATAATGGATTGCAAGCCCGTATCAAGCAAATCAACCCACTTGCTGAATATGTGCCCTGCTCAGCACATTCTCTTAATCTTGTTGGGTCATGTGCTGCGGAGTGTTGTGTAGCTGCAGTTTCATTTTTTGGACCTCAAAACTTTAAGGGTGATGGACTGATTACATCGTCTTCAAGTATCTTCTGCTTCTATCAACTTTTCTGTACTCGACTGAAGAAGCCTACTGTGTAGGCGAAACGTTTCATAATAAAGATACCTAACTGTTGCATATGTGTCTTACCTAACAACAAGAAATATTGATTTTCAGAATATAATTGATGATTTTGCCAATATGAAATCCAGAAAAAAGTTTATTTAAGAAGTGCCTGTGAATATAAACAATTCTTTACTTTCTTGAGTTTATATGATTTGATAGTTTTATGCATGATGCAATGATAACAATAATGGTCAGTGATTTATAAAGGGAATAATAGTGCTGTAGTGGTTATGCTGAATATAATAGGTACATGATGTCACTACTTTAATAGCCTTATCTAGTAATACTATGATGTCTTGAGTTTATTCTCTTTAAAATGCATGATTTAACAAGATAGTTATAATGGCTGTTGGTAAATGGTTTTGGTTGTCTTGATGTACTTTCCCTATTAAATTTAATCTAAATAGCCAGAATGTATTTAATTAGACCTTAAACAGGCTCACACCGACCCCCCCAACCCCCAAGCTGGAAGGGGTCGCTTCACTTACCCGTAACTCAAAGGGGCCCCACCAATCTGAATAGCCTAGGGCCCGGAGACTTCTTAATCCGGCCCTGTGTATAAGGCCAATATTGTCAAAGTACCACACTTGGATCCACTTCGAGGACAGCGTGAAACAAGCTTTTATGCAACAAGGCGGGCAAAAAGCAGCAGCTTCACTCTGGCTGTACCCTTCTTCAGAACATCACTCCATCTGAGATCATATATACCCAGGATGACTCGAGTATGGAACACGGAAATAGGTGAAGAGATGGACGAGATTGTAAATTTTCAGAGAATAGGGGGGTACTCGAAGGGGAGAAACCGACCAATCAAGCTGATTCTCAGGACGGAAACAGTGCAGAACAGGATCCTCCAAGAGAAACCACGATTGAAATACTCGGAAGAGTACAGGAGGGTGTTCCTAGACAGAGACAGAACAAAATCAGAACGACAGCAGCTGAGGGAGAGGGCAAAAAAGTGAAAGGAGCTAGGAAAAGAGACAAGGATGGAACCAGCAGAGGTCAGTCAGAGCAGAACAGAACAGCAAGGGCAAGCACACACACAACTATTCTCAGACCCATACAACCTATCACACCATCCCAACACACACTACAATCCATACCCACAGCCTCCACCCAACACCGAGCTATAGAATCCCACAGTATGCTACCAGGTCTCCCACCCTCACAGGCCCCACAAACCACAGTGTTGGAAAGGAAACTGAAGGTATGGTACACAAACGCTGATGGTATAACAAATAAGTGGGAGGAGTGGCATGAAAGAATCAAAGAGGCATCACTGGACATCATAGCTCTCACAGAAACCAAGCTTACAGGTATGATAACAGATGCCATCTTTCCAATGGTATACCAAATCCTGAGGAAAGACAGAGGGAACAGGGAGGGTGGAGGAGTGGCATTGCTGATCAAAAATCGCTGGAATTTTGATGAGCTGGAGAGAGGAGACAGCGGAGAAGAAAGTGATTACATAGCGGGAACGCTTCACTCTGGAGGTCCCAAGGTGGTAATAGCAGTGATGTATAACCCACCACAGAACAGCAGGAGGCCAAGGCAAGAGTACGACGAGAGCAATAGAGCGATGGTTGACACTGGCTAGAGTGGCCAGAAGAGCTCATGCATGCAGGGCAAAGCTCCTGATCATGGGTGACTTTAACCACAAGGAGATCGATTGGGAGAACTTGGACCCACATGGGGGCCAAGATACATGGAGGGCTAAGATGATGGAGGTGGTACTGGAAAACTTCATGTACCAACATGTAAGGGACACTACAAGAGAGAGAGGAGAGGATGAACCAGCAAGGCTAGACTTAGTATTCACCTTGAGTAGTGCAGATATCGAGGACATCACATATGAAAGACCCCTTGGGGCCAGTGACCATGTGGTTTTAAGCTTCGAATACACAGTAGAGCTACAAGTGGAGGGAGAAGCAGGAAGGCCAGGACGAATGAAGCCAAACTACAAGAAAGGGGACTACACAGGAATGAGGAACTTCCTGAACGGGGTTCAGTGGGACAGAGAACTGGCAGGGAAGCCAGTTAATGAGATGATGGAACATGTAGCAACAAAATGCAAGGAGGCTGAGGAGAGGTTTGTACCCAAGGGTAACAGGAATAATGAAAAAGCCAGGATGAGCCCATGGTTTACCCAAAGGTGCAGGGAGGCAAAAACCAAGTGTGCTAGGGAATGGAAGAAATATAGAAGGCAAAGGACCCAGGAGAATAAGGAGAGCAGTCGTAGAGCCAGAAACGAATATGCACAGATAAGAAGGGAGGCCCAAAGACAATATGAAAATGACATAGCAGCGAAAGCCAAATCTGACCCAAAACTGTTGTACAGCCACATCAGGAGGAAAACAACAGTCAAGGACCAGGTAATCAGGCTAAGGAAGGAAGGAGGAGAGACAACAAGAAATGACCGTGAAGTATGTGAGGAACTCAACAAGAGATTCAAAGAAGTGTTCACAGAGGAGACAGAAGGGGCTCCAGAAAGACGGAGAGGTGGGGCACACCACCATGTGCTGGACACAGTACACACAACCGAAGAAGTGAAGAGGCTTCTGAGTGAGCTAGATACCTCAAAGGCAATGGGGCCAGATAACATCTCCCCATGGGTATTGAGAGAGGGAGCAGAGGCGCTAAGTGTACCCCTAACAACAATATTCAATACATCTATCGAAACAGGGAGATTGCCTGAGGCATGGAAGACAGCAAATGTAGTCCCAATCTTTAAAAAAGGAGACAGACATGAAGCATTAAACTACAGATCAGTGTCACTGACATGTATAGTATGCAAAATCATGGAGAAGATTATCAGGAGAAGAGTGGTGGAACACCTAGAAAGGAATGATCTCATCAACAGCAGCCAACATGGTTTCAGGGACGGGAAATCCTGTGTCACAAACCTACTGGAGTTCTATGACATGGTGACAGCAGTAAGACAAGAGAGAGAGGGGTGGGTGGATTGCATATTCTTGGACTGCAAGAAGGTGTTTGACACAGTTCCACACAAGAGATTGGTGCAAAAACTGGAGGACCAAGCAGGGATAACAGGGAAGGCACTACAATGGATCAGGGAATACTTGTCAGGAAGACAGCAGCGAGTCATGGTACGTGGCGAGGTGTCAGAGTGGGCACCTGTGACCAGCGGGGTCCCACAGGGGTCAGTCCTAGGACCAGTGCTGTTTCTGGTATTTGTGAACATGACGGAAGGAATAGACTCTGAGGTGTCCCTGTTGCAGATGACGTGAAGTTGATGAGAAGAATTCACTCGATCGAAGACCTGGCAGAACTACAAAGGGATCTGGACAGGCTGCAGACCTGGTCCAGCAATTGGCTCCTGGAGTTCAATCCCACCAAGTGCAAAGTCATGAAGATTGGGGAAAGGCAAAGAAGACCGCAGATGGAGTACAGTCTAGGGGGCCAGAGACTACAGACTTCACTCAAGGAAAAAGATCTTGGGGTGAGTATAACACCAGGCACATCTCCTGAAGTGCACATCAATCAAATAACTGCTGCAGCACATGGGCGCCTAGCAAACCTCAGAACAGCATTCCGACATCTTAATAAGGAATCGTTCAGGACCCTGTACACCGTGTACGTTAGGCCCATATTGGAGTATGCGGCACCAGTTTGGAACCCACACCTAGCCAAGCACGTAAAGAAACTAGAGAAAGTGCAAAGGTTTGCAACAAAACTAGTCGAGGAGCTAAGAGGTATGTCCTACGAGGAGAGGTTAAGGGAAATCAACCTGACGACACTGGAGGACAGGAGAGATAGGGGGGACATGATAACGACATACAAAATACTGAGAGGAATTGACAAGGTGGACAAAGACAGGATGTTCCAGAGATTGGACACAGTAACAAGGGGACACAGTTGGAAGTTGAAGACACAGATGAATCACAGGGATGTTACCTGGAGTTTACCTGGAGAGAGTTTCGGGGGTCAACGCCCCCGCGGCCCGGTCTGTGACCAGGCCTCCTGGTGGATCAGCGCCTGATCAACCAGGCTGTTGCTGCTGGCTGCACGCAAACCAACGTACGAGCCACAGCCCGGCTGATCAGGAACTGTCTTTAGGTGCTTGTTAGGAAGTATTTCTTCAGCCACAGAGTAGTCAGTAAGTGGAATAGTTTGGGAAGCGATGTAGTGGAGGCAGGATCCATACATAGCTTTAAGCAGAGGTATGATAAAGCTCACGGTTCAGAGAGAGTGACCTAGTAGCGATCAGTGAAGAGGCGGGGCCAGGAGCTCGGACTCGACCCCCGCAACCTCAACTAGGTGAGTACAACTAGGTGAGTACATTCGTACAGCATAATGATGTCAACGAGATAAAGTCAGTTGATCAAATGAAAATGCTGGCCCACAGATAGCTCCAACTTCATCCTGTTCCCTACTTGTATGTCTCATAACAATAAAAATGCTTTCAAATGAGCTGATGTAGGTAACAGCTCTTAGCTTGTCAATAAAATTAGGAATCCTTAGCCTGTAAATAGCTTGTCAATAAAGCTAGGGATCCTTAACCTAACCTTGTCAAACCCTGTGTAAAAAAAAATTGTAAAAGGTTCAATGATAGATAAATTAGGGCTGTATTTAGATGATGATGTAATCAGGTGTAGAGGAAGGTTACATAATGAATTATGTGAATATGTAATGTATCCTATCTTTATACCAAAGCCCATTCTTTGATAATTTGAATTGTGAATGTGTGTAAGAATTGTTAAGCAAAGTGGAATACAAAAACAATTTTATTAAGTCGTTTATCAACGACCATCCCCCGGTCGCAGTGTGGAAATTTTTTACATAATTTCCTAAATGCGGAACATATGAATGAACAGTGGCGGCTCGTCCATAGGAGCTGCAGAGCTGCAGTCCCCCCCCAAATGCTCTCTGCCAGACGTATGACTTCATCAACCTTACGCTAAAATAATTTGCAACTGACAAATATATTACAGGAAAAATCTGTTGTATGCTGTTTTCAATGTATTTATAAGCGAATTTTTATTTTTTTTTGTTGTTGAAACGAGATAAAAAATTATTAAAAATAAAAGTTTGATGTGGTATGATAGCATGGGTATTACTGGCATTACATCTGGCAACAAGGAGCTGCCAGTCATGCAGTCCCCCATTCTATTTTTTGACGAGCAACCACTGTGAATGAATAATACAATAATTGGGTAATAAAATATGATGCTGTTTGAACCCTTCGAAAAAATTTAAGTGAAGGGTGGTGTGGAACAGCCTGTAGGGATGCAGAGGAAGGAGTTGCTATATTGAATTTTAAGTGTGTGCGCTGGTTGTGGCAATCGTTTAATAATCCAGCATCATCGAGGCCATAATAGGGTGTTTCAGCCTGGATTTGTCATAGGAACCCGTGTTAATGCCCCCATGTCCCCTGCTGAAGAATTGGGACAGGAAATTTGCAGGACCTCAAGAATTACTCCTGGAGTTTACCTGGAGAGAGTTTCGGGGGTCAACGCCCCCGCGGCCCGGTCTGTGACCAGGCCTCCATAGTCTTTGCATTTAGATCTCAGCTGGCTAGTGTAGGATCTAGATGTTAGGCAGGTGTTGTGGTGTGATCCATCTACAGTAATTAAATGGTAAGTGTTAATACCTTCTACAGTAATTGAATGGTAAGTGTTAATACAAAGTTCTTTGTACTAGTATTTATATTTTTGTGTACCCAGCAAGCAAGCAAAACTAAATACCATACAGTCCACTAAACTTCAATGTACCAGAGTAACTGGTTTTAATATTATAATTATTAATTTAATGTCAGGTCTAGCTTTTCGTGAAAGTAGTGAGGAAGTGGGCAGTCAAAGGAGTAGTAGTTAAGTGACCTCCTGTAAGTCCCACGGTGCTTTGTGGCCTGGTCGCTAAAGCTCTTGCTTCACACGGCGAGGATCTACGTTCATTTCCCAGAGTGGGTAGAAACATTGGGAGTGTTTCTTTACACCGGTTGTCTATGTTCACCCATTAGTGGTGTGGGTCGCATCCTGGGACAAGGACCTAATTTGCCCGAAAGTGCCCAGCCTGACCTACGTCTCCGCTCCCTATCTTTAGACTACCTCACGAGATGGTTCCTAGGGGTGAGCTGGTTCAAAACATGCTAAGGTCAGCTGTAACAGTGAATAACAAGTGATTCACACAGACGGTTGGTAGTGAGTCACTACTACTGACACTAGTAACTGGTTACTGGTACTGGTACTACTGAGAATAATAATATCTTTATTTACTACAAGTACATGTACAAGGTATACAGTCCTAGCTGACATCAATGACATACTACTATATAGAAAGTCGCTTGTTATGCTGACCATTTCGGGCAAATTAGGTCAATTTTGTCCCAGGATGCGACCCACACCTCCAGGTAAACTCCAGGTAAACACCAGTCGGCATTCGCCGCTTGACCTGCGCAGAGTGCGGACGTGTGACTACTGCCCTCTGCTGGCCATTGGAGAAGACATATTTTCACAACATGGCGCAGTCTGTGAGAAGGCGTTTGCACACAGTGTGCATTGAATTATTGCGTGGTGCAATAACGCCTCAGTCTGCACAAGTGCTTTTACCGCAAATTATCCGTGACACCTATGGTGTTGCGGATCAAGAACTGTATGGTGTGGCACTAAATGGTGCCTATCGTATTTTCGTCAAGCTAAGTTCAGCTGGAGTGTATGAACGGCTGGTTGACAAGTACCAGGACAGGAGCGTGGATGTTAATTCAGCGATACGTGTTCGCCTAATCGACGTGTCGAAGCATTACACATGGGTGAAAATCCGAAATGTGCCATTTGAGGCGGACGAGAATGATCTGCGGTATGTTTTTGAACAGTATGGACCTGTACACCTGGCTATGGCTGGTAAATGGACGGATGGGGCGTATGCCGGCAAGCCGGATGGTACGTTCACGATCAAGATGGAGTTGAGGCATGCCATCCCGTCTTACGTCATACTGGACGCATTTAGGACACAGGTAATGGTGTACTACGCTGGGCAGCAGAAGACGTGTAGGTTATGTGGTGCATATGACCATATGGCGGCCCAGTGTGGGAGATGGCAGCGGAGAAAGGACCTAGGTAGTGAGAAGGTGAAAGAGCCAGAACCAGAGGTGGGTCATGCTGATGAGGCACCTGTACATAGAAGTGGCACTTCCTGGAGTGAGGAAGTGGAGCGTGAGCTGCCACTGGTGGGTACCAGCCCATCACTGTCACAGTTGGTGGGAAGTGAGGCATCTGCCATGGAGAACGGGAAGACTGTGCAGATTGGTGACGTGCGGGTAGAGGAAGGCCTACTGGTGAACGTGCAGGAAAAATCCTTTGAGAAGCAAGTTGCTGAGGATAACTTAAGCATGGTGAGGAGCAATGTTCAGATTGAAGATGAGCAACTTGGAAGATTGGCGAACATGGCAGATGACTCGCCAGGAGTGGTGGAAGTAATTGAGGTGACTGCTGAGATTCACAGGGAGGCATCCAGTGAGTTGGAAATGGATGCAGAGTGTGTCAACCGTAAGAGGGCGGCGACATATTCTGACTCTGATGATGTTTTGACCCCGGCACAGAGACCGGGGAAAAAGCCATGGGTTGATGTGGTGCGTGGGAGCACTAAAGGTACGCCTGATCAGGTGTTGGATAAGGGGAAGCCACCAGTGGGCAGTGGAGAGAAAAGTGGACGCAGCAGACACACTGAAAGCGTGTCAGTGAAAGGTGAAAAGGGGCAGAGGGTGAAATCACATAAGTAGGTTTCCGGTGCATGACAGTGAATATTAATGGATTGTGTGCGAGTGAGAAGCGTCTGTGGGTAAAGGGATTTTTAAGACGTTATGCTATAGACATTGTTTTTGTGCAGGAACATAATTTCAAGTTGGGAAAGGAATTGGAGGTGGATGGGTACAGAGTGTTTGTGATGTATTCGGAGCGAATGAAGGGGGGGGTGGGAATCCTGATCCGAGAGACGAGCCCGTTTGTTGTTCTTAGGAGTGAAGGGGGGGGGGTCGTGTGTTAAGAATAGATGGGTGGTGGAGAGGTGAGCGGATGGCAGTCATTTGTGTGTATGTGCCGGCTGAGAATGATGTAAGGGTAAAGAATGAATTTGTGAATAACGTATTGGTATATTATTTGCGGTCATTACCGTCTGTGACAATAGTTGGTGGCGACTGGAACTGTGTGGTGCGCAGGAAGGATGTGGAACCGAGAGGGGCAGGGTGTTTTTTGGCAGGTTTAGGGGATCTATTGAGAGGTGTGGGATTGAGGGATATAGTTGATGGAGGGGATTGCGAGATAGAGCACACTTTTCATAGAAAGGGATATGCTGCACGATTAGATAGGTTGTATGTGACAAGGGGAGTGAGGGTGACGCGGGTGCAGACGGTGAATGTCGTTTATTCAGATCATAGGGCGGTTTATGCTGATTTAAATTGGGACGGTTTGCCTAAGAGATATTTGGGGTACTGGAAGCTGAATGTACGACTACTGGGTGAGGGGGTGGAGGGAGGGGATTTTGAAAGTTTGTGGGAGGACTTATGGGGTGGGGGTAAGAGTGCAAGCGATTTATTGGGGTGGTGGGATGGGGTTGCAAAGACGAGGATCAGGCAATACTATGTGCGAAGGGGAAAGAATGAGGCATGGATGACATTTGGGCTTCAACAGTATTTAGAGGGGCGGTTGCAGGGTTGTTATCAGAGGGGTGCTGTGACAGGTGTGTATCCAATGGAGGAAATTGAAGCATTAAAGTGGCAGATAAGGGATATGCACAATGAGAGATTTGATGAGGCGAGGGTGCAAGGTGGGTTAGAGGAGGCGATTTGGGGTGACAGGCCGTCAGCCTGTGTGTTACGGGGTCAGCGGAGACGCAGGTTGGCAATGGAAATTGATAAGCTGGTAGTACACGAGGACTTAGGTGGGTATACGAAGGGTCAGGAGTTGAGAACTACTGAGGGTATGAGTGGTTTTATGGATATTTGGTTTGGAAAATATTTGAGGAGTGTAGGAGTGAACGGTGAGGATTTAGAGAGATTGGGAGAGAATGTATCTTGTGTGCTGAGTGGAAGTGATCGTATGGCATTGGGTGGGGATATTGAAGAGGGGGAGGTATGGAGAGCTTTGGAGAATATGGCGAGAGGTAAAGCGCCAGGTATAGATGGGTTACCTTGTGAATTCTATGTGAAGAATTGGAGTGTGTTGAAGGATTTTTTAGTGAACCTGATGAATGTGATGAAAAGTGAGGGGAGGATGGGCGAGTTGCAGCGTACTGCAGTAGTAGTATTGATTCCAAAAGGGGAAGGCCCTACTACAGTGCAGAACTACAGGGCGTTGTCGTTGTTATGTGCTGATTATAAGATATTCGCAAAAATCTTGGGGAACAGGCTGAAGTGCGTGATAGATAGAGTTGTTGCGAGAGGTCAGTATGGGGTGCCTGGAAGGACGATGTATGAGGGACATGGAATAATAAAAGATTTTGTGGAAAGTATGGAGGGGGAGAATGAAAGGGGGGGGAGGTGTCTTAGCATTGGACTGGCAGGCTGCGTATGATTGCGTAGAACGAAAGGCACTGTGGCATATCTTACGGAGGCAGGGTTTTGGGGAAGAGATGGTACGTTGGATTGAGACTTTGTATAATAGGGTAGGTGTACGTGTGCAGGTGAATGGGAAATTGGGTGAGTGGGTTTCAATGGGTAGAGGCATAAGGCAGGGTTGTCCTCTGTCTCAACTGTTGTTTGCTTGTATACAGGACCCTTTTTATAGGGCAGTGGGGCGATGTTTAGGGGAGGTACGTGGTGTGGAGAATGGTGGGATGGGAATAATAGGGTATGTGGATGATACAACAATTCTAATGAGCAGGGAGGAAAGTTTACATGAGGTGGAGGATGTAATTGGTGGTTTTGAAGGTGTTACAGGTTTAAAAGTGAATGTGGAGAAATCGAAATTATTGGTCTTAGGGAATTGGGTAGGGAGGGCGCGATGGGACACAGCTGTGCGTTGGTGTGTGGTGGATAGACTAAAGGTGTGTGGGATAATTTATATGGGAAATGCCGGGGAGGCACGGATGCTTAATTCTGGGAGGACAGTGGATAGGTTGGTGGGTAGGTTAAATGTTTTGAGACCCTTGCATTTGACGATACATCAACGTGTAATAGTGGTGAATGTGATGTTATATAGTATGGTCTGGCATGTGGCAGCAGTATATCCGTTGGCAGGACCGGACATTAATAGAATGCTAAAAAAGGTTTTTCGATATATATGGGGTTCTGGGTGTGATTGGTTGGGTAGAAGTGTTGTTATGCTACCGGTCGACAAAGGTGGATTGGGTTTAATAGATATAAGATTAAGGGTTAAGTGTATATATTTGAAGAGGGGGGTTCTCCGAGTGGAAGGTCGTGTGGGGAAGGGCGTGCAAGCATTATATGAGGAGGCACGCAGGTGGTGGGTAGGATCAGAGATGAGAGAGTGTGAGGATGTGCTGCGAGCTTTATTGTATGTTAGAAATCCGTCTAGGATACGGGTAGGTGTGCTGGAGCGTGCTGTAGGGGTGAGGGTGATTGCAAATGTTGAGGGCATATACCCAATGTATGCATGGGGAGACATTTGGGTAAGGTTGCGGTTGGTGCGCATCAGACCAAGAGTGAGAGAGGTAATGTTTCGTTTCCTTCATGGAATACTGCCGTCTGGTGTGGTGCTTCGGGAGAGAGGGTTGATGGTGGAGGACGTATGTAGGGTGTGTGGGGATAGGGAGACAGCTTTTCATGTAGTATATTTTTGTAAAAATTTGGAGTGTATACGGGAGTGGATGGGTGGGATTTTGAGGAGGGTGGGTGGGGGAGGGATATCGGTATTAAGGGCATTGAGTTTAGATGTGGGAGGTGTGGAAGAGTCTGTGCAGCGTGCTTTGGTGTACATCATAACTGATTTTGTTTTTGTATCATGGGCCATGAGGGGTAATGGGGATTGGATGGTGCGAAAGAAGGTATTGGCTGCAACAATGTACAAAACACTTAGTCGTAATAGGGGGATATATGGAAGTAGATGGGAAAGGGTTTTTCCTGAAGGATATCGAAGTATGAATGTCAGAGGTTTGTTGGCGTGAGTAAGGAAAAAAAAAAAAAAAAAAAAAAAAAAAAAAAAAATTTTTTCCAGCCGTACCAGAGATTCGAACCCCGGACCTCAGTGTGTGAGCTGAGTGTGCTAGCGATGTCAGCTAGGCCTGTATACCATGTACATGTACTTGTAGTAAATAAAGATATTATTATTATTATTATTATTATTATTATTATTATTATTTACCTCACCCAAATTACTTGCAGGTAGTAATTCAGGTGATGCCCTGTAAACCTCCTGCACAGTTATACTAATGTTTAAGTATCCCTTTTGTATAAATAACAAAGATTCTGTAAGTAACAAATATAGTTAACAGTGAGTAGGTATACAGTTTCACATAGGTGCTATTTATAAGAGATACTGATAAATTTAGATATCAACAGTTAAAATATATTTGTGTGGCACTGACCCTCTTCTATATGAACATACACGACCTTTTAAACAAAATGACACTCATGGTAACTATATCAATGTGTCGGGAATACCAGTTCTCTTTATTAATTATAATTGATTCATGTAGACGCACTTGCGCAAAATTTCCGTCGTCTGCTTCTGTTCCAGAAATATTCTTCGTCCTGCCAAAGTATTAATATTCACTTCATATCATGTAACTTATGAATTTATTCAATATGATTAGAAGATAACGTGGATAAAATTAGCCTGTGTATTATAAGTAAGAAGTGTAAGTGAGTAGTGGAAGAGAGTAAGTACTTTCAGAAGGTGTGAGAGTGAGTGAGGGAGGCAGCAGAGAGCAGCAGCAGCAGCGGCAGACACAGCAGAGATGATGGAGGAGGGGGTGTACGGCGGTGGCAAGGCGGGGGCACCCTTTGACCCTCTCACCTTCGTCCAGCGACCCCAGGTCATCCTGAGGGCACTCACTTGGGTAGGTAACACACTCACCTGCACCTCTCACCCGGACACTTCTCTTCCTCGGGTCTCCCGTAACCACAAACCTGATAGCCTTGTATTGATTTTTGACTGTAGAGGGCAAGGCTCTGCTCAAAATGTATCGTGGGTTAATATAGCCCGGGTGGCACCCTCAATAGCTTGCATTATACTGCCACAATGCCAGTGCTGACAATAAACAGTTGGTGGGGTAGTGTGAGTGGCACCAACATTACCCCCACGCAACAATGGTTGACAAAAGTAAAAAAAAAAAAAAAGTAGTGCTTTGCCGAGTGTTTTCCACCATTATCTTGCCCACACGTCATAGATTTTTGTTGTTTATGGTTTATGTATATTTCCTTATGCTTGATTTGACATATTTGCCAGATGTACAACCTAAAGAATGCCACTGACCTGCTTGACAAGTAACTCCCAAACCAATAAAGAGAAGTTCAAGCCATTGCTTTCCTAATTAAGATTAAATATTAAATTATGTCATCGGCATCATTATAATAATTAATTTTTATTGGTACGGAAATGGCAGAAAATTTTGGGATTAAGTGTCAGAGAAGCTAGAATGTTTCTGCCTGAGTGGTTGTTCACAGTACTTGCAATTCTATGGTAAGATTTGTTCAGATTTTTAACCTAGAGGGTTAATTACCCAGGATAACCCAAGAAAGTCAGTGTGCCATTGAAGACTCCTGTTTTTGTTGGGGTCCTTCATTCTTGCCTCCCAGAATGCAACCCACACCAGTCGACTAACACTCACATACCTACTAACTGCTAGGCGAACAGGGACAGCTAGTGTAAGGAAACATGACCAACGTTTCCACCTGGCCAGGGATTGAACCTTGGACACTTAGTGTGGGAGGTGAGAGCCTTGCCTACAGAGCCACCAAACCTTCAAGGGAGTGCATTGATGCTGATGAATGGTTCCTGATTCAATAATTTAAGCTGCCTATTCTGTCTAAGGATCAAACCAGATGACCTCTCATTGCTCACATTACTATTCCCATGTGAACAATGAATGAGAAGTAAACTTGCCATTATTTGTCCATTATTTTATGATTTGCATTGCATAAAAGTGGCTATTGACCTATAGTAACCTTAATTCATATGCCAACTCTGTGGATTAGCAAATGCTAAAACATTGATAGTTACTTTCATAAAATTAAGTTTTATCTGATTGATCAGTTTTATCTGATTGATTGATCAGTTTTATTGGACTGATCGATCTTGATTTACATGACTTTTGTGGGGGAATTTACCAGCCAAGTCTACTTTTCAACATAAACTGAAATATACTTAGCTTCACTGATGACTCAGACTTTTTGCAACTGTGGGTCAAGAAGTCTCCTTCGCGTGAGTCATGGTAGCCCCACTTCTGAGCTGTAGAATGATGAGTATAGTTAGAGTGATCATGTCGGAGGATTCAAGGACCATAACATTGTATCAATCGCAGCTGCTAGAAAAATGACAGGATGGATAATGATAACCTTCAAAACTAGGGATGCCAAGCCCATGATGACACTCTTCAGGTTGCTTGTTCTATCTAGGCTGGAATATTGCTGCACACTAACAGCACCTTTCAAGGCAGGTGAAATTGCTGACCTAGAAAATGTACAGAGAACCTTCACGGCGCGCATAACGGAGATAAAACACCTCAATTACTGGGAGCACTTGAAGCTCCTGAACCTGTATTCCCTGGAATGCAGGCGGGAGAGATACATGATTATATACACCTGGAAAATCCTAGAGGGACTAGTACCGAACTTGCACACGAAATTTCAACATAGTTGCTGATCCCTGTGTTATATAGCGTAGCATATAGTATCATCCATGTGCTTTAGATAGGAGATCCCTTTTAGGCCTGTGACTGTTGTGTGACGTCACGGGATGCGCATGTGCACGTTCGTACCTCTGCCCCGGTCTCAGATGGCATGTAGACCTACAGGCGAAGACAGGCAGAGGCTGGGCTCCACATTCATCATCACAGTCCGACAATATATGTTACCATCCAACAAGTGTGTCTACCTTCAACCCTCGATATCTCCATTAAGAACCCCTATGATAAATGGTGGTGGGGGTGCTCGGTCATGTTACGTATGTCGTCTCGACATACACTACTATCTATAGGCTGAACAGGCAGGCGGTTCTGGGCTGATTCTATACAATAACAAATTCATATATAACTTAGAACTAATGGATGGTATCATAATGGATGTTAACAAAATGAGTTTTACGTAATGGGTGTTAACGTAATCACTTTTAACATAATGCATTACAAAACTATAAGATCAATTCATTGTACAATATGGATGGGATTGATCGATCGATCTGTATTCATGCACTCTACGGATTCTGAGGAAGAATAAATATATATATATACAAGGTGAAATTAACAACAAAGGCATCTTGTGCACTCAGACTATTACTGTCAATTCTCAGAATACGGAGGGAACGTGAATACAAAAAAAAAAAATTCTGAAAAAACTAATCAGTTAATAACAAACAGTTGACAGTTTACTTCATCTCGGACATCTAGTTATACAGACTATGTACATTTAAACCCAATTCTGCGAAGGTGAGGTTTACATATGCAGAATGGTTATCTCTGGGAGGATCGAATTCCTCTGCAATGGCTAACACATGCCTCGACTGAGGGAGATCTGAACGAGTATCTAAGATACTTGTGGGTTTCTCATTACTTGTCGAGTACGCAAGGAGTAACGACATTCAGGTTGGTTATCTGACTGAGTATTTGAGGTAGAGGGTACAGAGTCAAGAGGATTTTCAGCATCTGTCACATTAGTCTGGGTAGCAATAACATCAACATCGCATACTAATTTCATATGATCTAAATGCGATTCTTTGTACTTACCAGTACTAATTTCTCTAACCTTATACTTATTACCAGAGATATGTTCTACAACTCGATAAGGTCCGACAAACTTTTGATCGAGCTTAGGCATTTCGGATGTTTTATTGAAATTTGTCAGCATTACTCTTGAACCTACTTTTACTTTTGATGGCTTTGCACGGCTATTAGTTTAATAAATTCTGCTGTTGATTTGTGAAGTGTTTCACGGATTCTTCTAAAAACACTTTGAGCTATGCTGGTACGAGTTGCTATGAAATCATCAGGGTTGTAATTAGGTTTCGGAGTGGAATATAACAACTCATAGGGTAAGTGCTTGTCTACACCATACAATGCATAATGTGGAGTATCACCTATGGAAGCATTGTAAGCAGAATTTATGGCACACTGGACATCTGGTATGACTTCATCCCAAGTTTCACTATTGGGGTTGATAGTGGCTCTCAGGACATCAAGTACTTTCTTATTGGTTTGTTTGGCTAACCCATTGCTGGCAGGATGATGAGGAACAATGGTGGATTTAGAGATTTTGTATAAAGTACACAAATTTTCAAGAATCTCATTACAGAATTCACCTCCATTATCTGTTACTAAGGACTTTGGGGTGGTATGCCTGCAGATAATGTGTTCTTTAAACGCTTTAGCTACTGTCTCTGCAGTCTTATCTGCAATAGGAACTAACTCACAATATCTGGTGAAATGGTCTGGGACTAGTACCGAACTTGCACACGAAAATCACTCACAAAGAAAGCAAAAGACTTGGCAGACGATGCAACATCCCCCTCCAATGAAAAGCAGGGGTGTCACTAGCACGTTAAGAGACAATACAGTAAGTGTCAGGGGCCCGAGACTGTTCAACTGCCTCCCAGCATACGTAAGGGGGATTATCAATAGACCTCTGACAGTCTTCAAGCAGGCACTGGACAAGCACCTAAAGTCGGTACCTGACCAGCCGGGCTGTGGCTCGTGCGTTGGATTGTGTGCAGCCAGCAGTAACAGCCTGGTTGATCAGGCTCTGATCCACCAGGAGGCCTGGTCACAGACCGGGCCGCGGGGGCGTTGACCTCCAGAACTCTCTCCAGGTAAACTCCAGGTAAAAGTTAAAAACCCAACACGTATACAGTGGTACCTCAAATTTTGAACAGCTCCCAACTCGAACAATTATGTAAGAGTATTTTTGGGGTCTGAAATGGACTAATCTAATTTACATTATTCCTTATGGGAACAAATTCATTCAGTAACGGCACTCGAATAGCCTTTTGGAACGGATTAAAGCTATATTCGAGGTACCACTCTGTATTTAACAGTATAACAATTTACTGGAGTGTGGTAACCTACTCGCCTGAGTTTTAAATCCATTACTGTTGTACCTTGACTTACAAGTTTAATTCATTCCATGACCAAGCTCGTAACTCAATTTGCTAGTATACCAAATCAATTTTCCTCATTGAAATTACAGTGGACCCCCGCATAGCGACTTCAATCCGTGCAAGAGGGCTGGTTGTTATGCGAAATGTTCGGTATGCGAATTAATTTTCCCCATAAGAAATAATGGAAATCAAATTAATCCGTGCAAGACACCCAAAAGTATGAAAAAAAAAAATTTTTACCACATGAAATGTTAATTTTAATACACACAAACTGAAAAAGGCATGCACAATTACATGACACTTACTTTTATTGAAGATCTGGTGATGATTGATGGGATGGGAGGAGGGGAGAGAGAGTGTTAGTGTTTAGAAGGGGAATCCCCTTCCATTAAGACTTGAGGTGTCGAGTCCTTTTCTGGGGTTACAGTGGACCCCCGCATAACGATGGCATCGCATAGCGATTTTTCCGCATAACGATTACTTTTATCGCAAAATTTTTGCCCCGCATACCGATTAAAAACCCGCATACCGATTTTCGTCCGAGACGCGTCCAATGTGCCCTCACATGTGCCGGCCGTCCCATTGTTTACCAGCCAGCCTCCGCGGTAACATCCAAGCATACACTCGGAATATTTCGTATTATTACAGTGTTTTCGGTGGTGTTTCTGGAAAATAAGTGACCATGGGCCCCAAGAAAGCTTCTAGTGCCAACCCTGTGGTAAAAAGGGTGAGAATTAGTATGGAAATTAAGAAAGATTTTGAAGGGTTTGGGGCTAACCCTGAGAAGCCTATGCCAGTTGTGGAATCCATTGTGCCTACTTCAAAGATTAAGGAAATGTGTGCAGAGTGGTTTGAACTGCAAACCTTTATAGATGAAAATCACCCTGACACAGCTGTTGCAAGCCGTGCTTGTGACTATTTCAATGACAATGTTATGGCCCATTTTAGGAAAGTCTTGAAGAAACGGGAGGTACAGAGCTCTATGGACAGATTTGTTGTGCGACAGAGGTCCAGTGACTCTCAAGCTGGTCCTAGTGGCATTAAAAGAAGAAGGGAAGTAACCCCAGAAAAGGACTTGCTACCTCAAGTCCTAATGGAAGGGGATTCCCCTTCTAAACAGTAAGAAGATAATGCTCTCCCCTCCTCCCATCCCATCAATCATCACCAGATCTTCAATAAAAGTAAGTGTCATGTAATTGTGCATGCCTTTTTCAGTTTGTGTGTATTAAAATTAACATTTCATGTGGTAAAAAAAAATTTTTTTCATACTTTTGGGCGTCTTGCACGGATTAATTTTATTTCCATTATTTCTTATGGGGAAAATTCATTCGCATAACGATTATTTCGCATAACGATGAGCCCTCTTGCACGGATTAAAATCGTTAACCGGGGGTCCACTGTACTTCCCTTCTTCTTTTAATGCCACTAGGACCAGCTTCAGAGTCACTGGACTTCTTTCGCACAACATATCTGTCCATAGTGGCCTGTACCTCTCGTTCCTTTATGACTTCCCTAAAGTGTTTCACAACATTGTCAGTGTAATAATCACCAGCACGGCTTGCAATAGCTGTGTGAGGGTGATTCTCATCCATAAAGGTTTGCACTTTCAGCCACATTGCACAGATTTCCTTAATCTTTGTAGTAGGCAACTTCTTCAATTTCTCTCTCCCCTCCTCTGAACCAGTTTCCTCAGGTCTGGCCTCTTGCTGTTGAAGTTGATCTATCAGCTCATCAATGGTTAGTTCTTCATTGTCCTCCTCCACCAACTCTTCCACATCATCCCCACTAACCTCCAACCCCAAGGACTTTCCCAATGCCACAATGGATTCCTCAACTGGCATAATCCTCTCAGGGTTAGCCTCAAACCCTTCAAAATCCCTTTTGTCTACACATTCTGGCCACAGTTTCTTCCAAGCAGAGTTCAAGGTCTTCTTAGTCACTCCCTCCCAAGCCTTACCTATAAGGTTTACACAATTGAGGATATTAAAGTGCTCTCTCCAAAACTCTCTTAGAGTCAGTTGAGTTTCTGAGGTCACTACAAAGCACCTTTCAAACAGAGCTTTTGTGTACAGTTTTTTGAAGTTTGCAATAACCTGCTGGTCCATGGGCTGCAGGAGAGGAGTGGTATTAGGAGGCAAAAACTTCACCTTAATGAATTTCATGTCCCCATAAAGTCGCTCTGCCACGTCTGTAGGATGACCAGGGGCATTGTCTAACACCAGGAGGCACTTAAGTTCTAATTTCTTTTCAGTTAGGTAATCTTTCACATTGGGGGCAAATGCATGGTGTAACCAGTCATAGAAAAAGTCCCTAGTGACCCATGCCTTACTATTTGCCCTCCACAGCACACACAAATTCTCCTTGAGGACATTCTTTTGCCTGAACGGTCTGGGAGTTTCAGAGTGATACACTAATAAAGGCTTCACTTTGCAATCACCACTAGCATTGGAACACATCAACAAAGTAAGCCTGTCTTTCATAGGCTTATGTCCTGGGAGTGCCTTTTCCTCCTGAGTAATGTAGGTCCTGCTTGGCATTTTCTTCCAAAACAGGCCTGTTTCATCACAATTAAACACTTGTTCAGGTTTCAGTCCTTCACTGTCTATGTACTTCTTGAATTCCTGCACATATTTTTCAGCTGCTTTGTGGTCCGAACTGGCAGCCTCACCATGCCTTATCATACTATGTATGCCACTACGCTTCTTAAATCTCTCAAACCAACCTTTGCTGGCCTTAAATTCACTCTCATCATCACTAGTTGTAGGCATTTTTTTAATTAAATCCTCATGCAACTTCCTAGCCTTTTCGCTTATGATCGCTTGAGAGACGCTATCTCCTGCTACCTGTTTTTCATTTATCCACACCAATAAGAGTCTCTCAACATCTTCCATCACTTGCGATCTCTGTTTCGAAAACACAGTTAAACCTTTGGCAAGAACAGCTTCCTTGATTGCCTTTCTGTTGCCCACAATAGTAGCGATGGTTGATTTGGGTTTCTTGTACAACCTGGCCAGGTCGGCGACATGCACTCCACTTTCATACTTATCAATGATCTCTTTCTTCATCTCTGGAGTTTACCTGGAGAGAGTTTCGGGGGTCAACGCCCCCGCGGCCCGGTCTGTGACCAGGCCTCCTGGTGGATCAGCGCCTGATCAACCAGGCTGTTGCTGCTGGCTGCACGCAAACCAACGTACGAGCCACAGCCCGGCTGATCAGGAACTGACTTTAGGTGCTTGTCCAGTGCCAGCTTGAAGACTGCCAGGGGTCTGTTGGTAATCCCCCTTATGTGTGCTGGGAGGCAGTTGAACAGTCTCGGGCCCCTGACACTTATTGTATGGTCTCTTAACGTGCTAGTGACACCCCTGCTTTTCATTGGGGGGATGGTGCATCGTCTGCCAAGTCTTTTGCTTTCGTAGTGAGTGATTTTCGTGTGCAAGTTTGGTACTAGTCCCTCTAGGATTTTCCAGGTGTATATAATCATGTATCTCTCCCTCCTGCGTTCCAGGGAATACAGGTTTAGAAACCTCAAGCGCTCCCAGTAATTGAGGTGTTTTATCTCCGTTATGCGCGCCGTGAAAGTTCTCTGTACATTTTCTAGGTCGGCAATTTCACCTGCCTTGAAAGGTGCTGTTAGAGTGCAGCAATATTCCAGCCTAGATAGAACAAGTGACCTGAAGAGTGTCATCATGGGCTTGGCCTCCCTAGTTTTGAAGGTTCTCATTATCCATCCTGTCATTTTTCTAGCAGATGCGATTGATACAATGTTATGGTCCTTGAAGGTGAGATCCTCCGACATAATCACTCCTAGGTCTTTGACGTTGGTGTTTCGCTCTATTTTGTGGCCAGAATTTGTTTTGTACTCTGATGAAGATTTAATTTCCTCATGTTTACCATATCTGAGTAATTGAAATTTCTCATCGTTGAACTTCATATTGTTTTCTGCAGCCCACTGAAAGATTTGGTTGATGTCCGCCTGGAGCCTTGCAGTGTCTGCAATGGAAGACACTGTCATGCAGATTCGGGTGTCATCTGCAAAGGAAGACACGGTGCTGTGGCTGACATCCTTGTCTATGTCGGATATGAGGATGAGGAACAAGATGGGAGCTAGTACTGTGCCTTGTGGGACAGAGCTTTTCACCGTAGCTGCCTCGGACTTTACTCTGTTGACGACTACTCTCTGTGTTCTGTTAGTGAGGAAATTATAGATCCATCGACCGACTTTTCCTGTTATTCCTTTAGCGCGCATTTTGTGCGCTATTACGCCATGGTCACACTTGTCGAAGGCTTTTGCAAAGTCTGTATATATTACATCTGCATTCTTTTTGTCTTCTAGTGCATTTAGGACCTTGTCGTAGTGATCCAGTAGTTGAGACAGACAGGAGCGACCTGTTCTAAACCCATGTTGCCCTGGGTTGTGTAACTGATGGGTTTCTAGATGGGTGGTGATCTTGCTTCTTAGGACCCTTTCAAAGATTTTTATGATATGGGATGTTAGTGCTATTGGTCTGTAGTTCTTTGCTGTTGCTTTACTGCCCCCTTTGTGGAGTGGGGCTATGTCTGTTGTTTTTAGTAACTGAGGGACGACCCCCGTGTCCATGCTCCCTCTCCATAGGATGGAAAAGGCTCGTGATAGGGGCTTCTTGCAGTTCTTGATGAACACAGAGTTCCATGAGTCTGGCCCTGGGGCAGAGTGCATGGGCATGTCATTTATCGCCTGTTCGAAGTCATTTGGCGTCAGGATAACATCGGATAGGCTTGTGTTAGTCAAATTTTGTGGCTCTCTCATAAAAAATTCATTTTGGTCTTCGACTCTCAGTCTGGTTAGCGGCTTGCTAAAAACTGAGTCATATTGGGACTTGAGTAGCTCACTCATTTCCTTGCTGTCATCTGTGTAGGACCCATCTTGTTTAAGTAGGGGCCCAATACTGGACGTTGTTCTCGATTTTGATTTGGCATAGGAGAAGAAATACTTTGGGTTTCTTTCGATTTCATTTATGGCTTTTAGTTCTTCCCGCGATTCCTGACTCCTAAAGGATTCTTTTAGCTTAAGTTCGATGCTTGCTATTTCTCTGACCAGTGTCTCCCTGCGCATTTCAGATATATTGACCTCTTTTAGCCGCTCTGTTATTCTTTTCCGTCGCCTGTAAAGGGAGCGCCTGTCTCTATCTATTTTACATCTACTCCTCCTTTTTCTTAGAGGAATAAGCCTTGTGCATACATCGAGTGCCACCGAGTTAATCTGTTCTAGGCATAAGTTTGGGTCTGTGTTGCTTAGTATATCTTCCCAGCTTATATCGGTTAGGACTTGGTTTACTTGGTCCCACTTTATGTTTTTGTTATTGAAGTTGAATTTGGTGAATGCTCCCTCGTGACTAGTCTCATTTTGTCGGTCTGGGGCTCCATGCATACATGTCTGAACCTCAATTATGTTGTGATCTGAGTATATTGTTTTTGATATGGTGACATTTCTTATCAGATCATCATTGTTAGTGAAGATGAGGTCTAGTGTATTCTCCAGTCTTGTAGGCTCTATTATTTGCTGGTTTAAATTGAATTTTGTGCAGAGATTTAAAAGCTCGTGTGAGTGTGAGTTTTCATCAGAGCTGCCTCCTGGTGTTATTACTGCAACAATATTATTTGCTATATTCCTCCATTTTAGGTGCCTTAAGTTGAAATCCCCCAGGAGCAAGATGTTGGGTGCAGGAGCTGGAAGATTTTCCAGACAGTGGTCAATTTTTAACAGCTGTTCCTGGAATTGCTGGGATGTTGCATCCGGAGGCTTGTAGACTACCACAATGACTAGGTTTTGGTTCTCGACCTTTACTGCTAAAACTTCCACTACGTCATTTGAGGCATTAAGCAGTTCTGTGCAAACAAGTGACTCTGCAATGTACAGGCCAACCCCCCCCTTTTGCCTGTTCACTCTGTCACATCTGTATAGGTTGTAACCTGGGATCCATACTTCGTTGTCCAAGTGATCCTTTATGTGGGTCTCAGTGAAAGCCGCGAACATTGCCTTTGCCTCTGCAAGCAGTCCACGGATGAAAGGTATTTTGTTGTTTGTAGCTGGCTTTAGACCCTGTATATTTGCAAAGAAGAATGTTATCGGACTGGTGGTATTGTTGGTACTGGGGGGGGATTTTTTTTCCGGCATTAGTATCTGTATCTGTTGGTTTGGAGTGGAGGCCATCGACTGTGGTTCCACTCCAGGAATGACTGGATTTGGTGTACGATTTCTGCCATTTCCTGCCAGTTTTTTTTCCTTCCTGGCACTAAAAAACCCCTCCCTCTTGAGTGGCTGTGGCTACCCAGGTTTTCCCATGGCCTGGATGTTTTGTATCTTTTTGTCCCCTTTAGATGGTATGCCTGGCAATTTAAGTTATAGCACAGTCTTTCCTGTACTGAAGAGGTACACATTTCAGGGTGAAAAAGCTTACAGGAAGGGAGTTTGCATTTTCCTGTTTTCATATGGGCATGGCATTTTCTAGGGTGGTCATAGTTGCATGTCCCATCTGTTTTTCCAGATTTCCCATGCCAGCAGATACCAAGTGCATAGTATGTGCACAGGCTTGGTTTCCGCTTGCCTTGGGTTTCTGTGACTGTATTCCCTGTTGGTGCATGTTTCCCTGTCTATAGTAATTCTCACCCTTATTCCTGTAGGGTTGGCACTAGAAGCTTTCTTGGGGCCCATGGTCACTTATTTTCCAGATAAAGCACCGAAAACACTGTAATAATACGAAATATTCCGATTGTATGCTTGGATGTTACCGCGGAGGCTGGCTGGTAAACAATGCCACCAGCGGAACATGTGAGGCTGGCTGAGGGCGCACATTGGACGCGTCTCGGACGAAGAGCGGTGAGCGGGTTTTTGGGCGGTATGCGAGGCAAAATTTTTGCGAAAAAAGCGAGCGGTATGCGGATTGTACGGTATGCGATGCGTACGGTATGCGGGGGTCCACTGTAATTGAAATGCCATTAATCCGTTCCTGTCCCCCAAAAAACCACCCCAATTTTTTTGTTATGGGTTTTTAAATAAGAAAATGTATTTATAAATAAGAAATATTGTATAAAAACATAAAACATAATAAAAAAGAATGTAAAGTAGTAAACTGGTTTTATAAAGTGTATTTACCTTGGAGATCAGACGACCTGGGCTAACAGAAGATGCTGGCAGAGGTGGAGGGTGGAAAAGATAGGCACCACCATCACTACTCCACCCACCACCATCACTACTCCACACTCTACTATCAGTGCTCCACCCACTGAAGGAACCTCCGTGAGGCATGTAAATATCACGGAGGCCTTCCTTAATGTTTCTGGAAAACCTCCGAGTGTTGAAATGGAGGTTACCTCTTCCCCGGATTTATGCGAGAACCAAACAAGGGACTAGTTCCCTCACTACAATCTGGGATTAGTGTGGGAGTATTATCCTTCCAGTTGTCTTGGAAGAGCATGTGGGATGGGATGAAGTACCTGACATTCCTCTGGGTATGGAGTTGGATTTGACTTCAAATATGCCGTCAACTAGTGGCGGCGTATCTGAAGCTCGCTCGTAACTCGGATTTTGGCTCGCAACTCAAAGCAAAAAACTGACTGAGTGACAGCTTGTAACTTGGAAATCTCATAAGTTGGGGCACTCGTAAGTCAAGGTACCACTGTATGTTTTGCCCCGAAGGAGCGTATTATTCAGTGTATCATGTTGAGTACGTGTGATGCTGATGGATACTCACTGGTGTTTTGGGGTTGAGAGACTAATGACGGTCTCTAAGGAGGGGATTATTTGTCTAACATTAACCTAAACACTACAGTGTTCTGGGTCAAATGAAAGGGAAATAAAACCTGCCTGACTTAGAGCTGGAGTTCTGTGTTGTTGGTGTGACACCAGGCCTATAATGGTGTCCTGATTTTAGCTGACAAAGTGTCTTGGAGAATGTTGCACTTATGTTTGCCACAACACATCGGAAATGTACATTGCAATCACTCGCAATACAGGTTACACATGTTATTCGGTACCATCACATGTTCGTAGTTTCGTGAAGTTATCCACAGTGGGGAGAACACTAAATAACACTGTCTACTTCAGCACTTCCAATGTTCAGTCAAGAAAGTCACAAAGAGATGCAATAAACACCATGTGATTAGTTCTGCAAATTTCCTGACTCGTATAAGGGAACTAGTATAACTTTCCCAGTTTCCTGAGATTGTCAGAATGAACAAGTCAAGAATGCATTGGTCACTACTGTCCTTTGTCTTTCAACAATAGGGCAGCAATGCCCTTGTGACACGCACGCCTCGTTTGTTCCTTGAAGCAATCTGACCCCCGCTGCCCTCCTTAATACCCTTGTTCCTCGTCCAACAAAGGAAAATGCTGACTTCAGCTTTATATACACTCATTGCTAGTCTTTGAAATAGTGTTTAACACAAGGGTAGGTTTCTTGTTATTTAGCTGCAGGCTGGAAATCATAATTACCCTGACGTGTAGACCAAGTAGGGTGCAGGGTTTCTCTTAATTTTCCTACTATGGGGAAAAGAGTAATTCTCGTTTAACCTTGTTGTGTAGTTGATCAGAAATTCTAGCAAGGAGAGGGCGAGCCTGGAGACACTATGATACATACATCTGGTTCTACTAAAAGATGTTCTAGGAAGTTGTAGTCCACTAGCCCTTTTTGAGAGGGTTGAGGGGGGCTGAGATACCCCCTTTACTGGAGAATTTTCTCCATAGCTTTAGTGTAATAATAATAATAATGATTTAATGTAATTTAATAATATAATTTAATAATAATTAGCAAACTTGATCTTAATTCAACTACATCTCCAGTGGAAATAAGTCACTGTCTGACTTTTATGGGTTACCCTAGTTAATTTATGCATGTTACTATGCAAAACAAAACAAAACAAAACAATTTTATTTTTTTTGCTAAGGTTACAATGTGGGTTTACATTTTATAAAGTGTTGTTAAGTACAAAGAAAGCCACTAACATGCCAGGGCATTTCAGGTAGACTAATCCTAATTCTTACTGACTAATCTATATTGACACAGGTTATGGAGCAGTACATTTTAGTATTCCTTATTGCATATTGATATACAATTTAGGTAATTAAAAAGATATCATTAATAAAATTGATAATGAGGTAGTACAAAACAAATAATAGTATTACAATTAGTAAAATTAGCAATGGGAATGGTTTTATATCTGCACGATACACTGTGTCTATGAAAGCTCCGATATTGGCAAGAGTATTTCAGGCAAACTTAGGACTAACTTAAGATTAGTTAGTACAGTGAGGTAGCCAAAGTTTTGTAATTAATAAGATTTATAGTAGTGATGTAGCACATTACAGATACAGGTCAGCCATCACTAGTCTGGCATCATTGGATCCTGTAGTGTGCCAGATTAAAGAGTGGTTAGGTTAGAATCCACTTAATTAACCTATCAATAGACTCTTTCTGCCACATCTTCCTCATTTTCATCACTGCTTTCTCCTCCACTTGCTTGCTGCTGTGAATTTACAACCATCTGCATAATTTCTGATTCAGTATAATGATCTGCGTCAGTATAATGATCCTTTTATCCACCAATACATAATCTAATAAACTACTTTCATTATGTGCTACATCATACCTTGTATATTATCCTCTTTTTCATAAAATATATATTACTTATTCAGTATAATGATCTGCATCAGTATAATTATGATAATTTGAAATTATACTATCTGAAATTAGTGCCAGATTATTGATGGAACCAGATAGCTGATTGCCGGATTAGTGATGGCCGACCTGTATCAGTATTACACTTGGTACAATTTGTAATGATACAGCACTACAATTTTAAGTATGTATTAGTGGTTTAATTAAGTGGGCATAATTTTCTTGGGATTTTTTGAGTCATTTCAAACTGGTTAAATGATTTAAAATAACATTTGTATGGTTAATTTTGGGAGATGAGATGATTTTTAAGTATAGCTCTAAACTGAGTTGTAGGCAGGGGACTTTTTGCTGGTTCAGGCAGCGAATTCCAGTTCTTGGGGCCCTTTATGTGCATTGCATTTTTGCATATGGTGTGACTGACATGAGGGATGTCAGAGTGTTTTGTGCCATGTGTTATGCCTGTGTGTTTTGTTGTAGCTATCAAGAAGTTATGAGAGGAGGATTTATATATGGAGTTTAATATTCTGTATACGTATATAGTAGGAACAATAATATAAGTGTATATTTTGTATATTAACCCTTTCACTGGCGGTCCCATAATATTACGGCTTGCAAGCCAGTGTCAGCCCCGTAATAGTATGCCAAAATTCTAGCAGCTTCAAATCTTGCGGGAGAAAGCTGGTAGGCCTAAGTATGAGAGAATGGGTCTGAGTGATCAGTGTGTGCAGTATAAAAAAAATTGGCAGCACACAGTGCATGTTGAGAAAAAAAAAAACTCCTTGTTTTTCGTTTGAAACCAAATTTGCAGTGTATTTTTGTATGGTATTTATGGTTGTATTCTTGTTTTCTTGGTCTCATTTGATAGAATGGGAGATATAGTACAGAACTAGAGATGATTTTGAATGATTTACAGACTAAAAGTACCTTAAAATTTAGCTCAAAGTAGCAGAAACGTTTGATTTTTGCTGATGTTCAAGAGTAAAATCACGTCGTGCGTCCAGTACAAGTCAACTGGTGGGCCTAATGTGCTTTCACAAATGCGCTAATATTATTTATACCATTTTTACAATAATGCAATAGTCTGCATAACAGTAAATCTATGTTTTGTGTGAATAAAAATTTCAAAATGGAAAGCAAATGTAATATAAGAGGGGCTTGGAGACATGACTGATGAAGAGAGAAAATGTAGAAAATGTTATTTTAGTGCTATGAATATTTGCATTGTTAATTTTGGACCCTATTTTGAAATTAGCCTTCCTTAAATTGTCTATGAAATTGGCCAAATTACCAATTTCTGATCACTTTATTGGGTACATGAAATCAGTAAATGGCTGGTTTCTTGTACTCAGTTGATAGAACAAAAGGAGTTCTCGCGAAATTGCTATGAGTTTGGTCGACTGGAACAATGGAATTTGCCAAAAATAGGGCTCAAAGTGGGTAAAATCGCTGATGCATAAATATCGTTGAGACTGCTAACTTCATGAGAGTGTAATTCCGTAAGATTTCCATCAAATTTCATACTTTTGGTGTCATTACCATCAGGAAAAGATTATCATTTCACTTTTTTGAGCAGGTTTGTGAGCAGGGGTCTCGACAGTGAAAGGGTTGAAGAGCGGTGGGGTGTGTTGTCTGGTGCAGGAGTTGATCATCCACACAGCAGCTTTTTGTTGGGTTCAAGGTGATTGGTTGTGGTTGATCCCCAAGCGCAAATACGCACCATAGGAGAAGTAAGGGTAGATTAGAGAGTGGTATAGTGTAAGTAGTGCCGTTTGGGGTACATAGTACCATATCTTGGAAGGGATGCCTACTGTTTTGGATGCTTTCTTGGATATATAGAGAAACTAAAACCTAACAAATCCCCAGGCCCTGATGAACTGTTTGCAAAGGTGTTAAAGGAATGTAAAGAGGAACTTAGCATACCTTTGGCTAATCTTTTTAACATATCACTACAAACTGGCATAGTGCCTGATAAGTGGAAAATGGCAAATGTAATACCCATTTACAAGGCAGGTGACAGGTCCTTGGCTTCGAACTATAGACCAATAAACCTTACCTCCATAGTGGGAAAATTTATGGAATCAATAATTGCCGAAGCAATTCGTAGCTATCTTGATAGGCACAGATTGATTAATGAATCTCAACATGGTTTTACAAAGGGGCTTTCCTGTCTTAAGAATTTACTAACTTTTTTCACTAAGGTGTTTGAGGAGGTAGATCATGGTAATGAATATGATATTGTGTATATGGACTTCAGTAAGGCTTTCGATAGAGTTCCACATCAGAGGCTATTGAGGAACTTAAGGCACACGGAAGAGGAGAAATTTTTTCCTGGGTAGAGGCATGGCTGACAATTAGGCAGCAGAGAGTTCGCATAAATGGGGAGAAATCAGAATGGGGGTACGTCACAAGCGGTGTTCCTCGGGTCAGTGTTGGGCCTGTTGTTCACAATTTACATAAACGACATAGATGAGGGAATATATAGCGACATAAGCAAATTTGCTGATGACACCAAAATAGGCCGTTCAATTCATTCTAATGAGGACACTAGAGCACTCCAGGATGATTTGAATAGACTGATGCAGTGGTCGGAGAAGTGGCAGATGCAGTTTAATATTGACAAATGCAAAGTTCTAAATGTTGGACAGTTAAATAACCATGCTACATATAAACTAAGTAATGTAGATATTAATACTGCTGATTGCAAAAAGGATTTAGGAGTTCTGGTTAGCAGTAATCTAAAACCAAGACAACAGTGCATTAGTGTTCGCAATAAAGCTAACAGAATTCTTGGCTTCATATCTAAAAGTATAAGTAATAGAAGTCCTCAGGTTGTTCTTCAACTCTGTATATCCTTGGTTAGGCCTCATTTAGACTATGCTGCTCAGTTCTGGTCACCGTATTACAGAATGGATATAAATGCTCTGGAAAACGTACAGAGGAGGATGACAAGAGATGATCCCATGTATCAGAAATCTTCCATTTGAGGATAGACTGAGGGCCCTGAATCTGCACTCTCGAAAGGCGTAGAATTAGGGGGAATATGATGGAGGTGTATAAATGGAAAACAGGAATAAATAAAGGGGATGTAAATAGTGTGCTGAAAATTTCCAGCCAAGAGAGGACTCGCAGCAATGGTTTGAAGTTGGAAAAATTCAGATTCAGGAAGGATATAGGAAAGCACTGGTTTGGTAACAGAGTCGTGGATGAGTGGAAGAAACTCCCGAGTACAGTTATTCAGGCTAAAACGTTGTGTAGTTTTAAAAACAGGTTAGATAAATACATGAGTGAGTGTGGGTGGGTGTGAGTTGGACCTGATTAGCTTGTGCTGCTGGGTCTGGTGCCGTGCTCCATCCTTGAGTGGAGGTGACCAGACTGGGTGGACCATTGGGCTAATCCGGGGGGGCGTCATGGACCTGCTCCGCATGGGTCAGTAGGCCTGTTGCAGTGTGTTGTGAATAAGAATTTTTTTTAAAGAACTTCAGAATGTGGCCTGTTACCATTTATCTCTTATGCAACAAGATTTTTGGATCTGAGTTATAGGTATTTTAGAGTCTAGGGGAAATAATTTCAACTGGGAAACTCCATAGAATAATATTCAAATTTATTAAAGTATTTAAATACAATACTTTATCTTCTCTTTGTAGTTAATTTAACTTAATACTTTGTACAATAAATTTACCATATACATTTAGTTCCAAATCATGGAAATGTCATATTAATAAGGAAGTTTAATTATTCTTCCTGTATCTAAGTCCTCATTAATATTTACGTCTCTTTCATAACAAGACTGTAGACTCAAAATACAAAAGGTACAAGATTTAACAAGACCTTTGAATCTGGCCGTAAAGTATCTATGGATTACTGAACTGACCAAGAATATAAATATCAAAAGAGTCTTTCAAAGTAATGAGGAACAAATTGAGTCAGCTCTATAGTCCAATTCTCAAAACCATTCAACTGTACACCGTAAGAGCCAATATACGATCAGTTGTCAGGGCTAGAGCAGGGAGCAGACTGACTACTTGCCAATCTGTTGACGTGTCGTCAGGTTGGATCAGCTGAGCCACGTCAGCCAGCCGGACATAAACAACTGAACAATTCACCGGATGGTTCCGAGACTTAAACTCTATATACACAAGAAATCCTACCTAACCATAATAGTAAAATAATAGTGATAATTACAAAATAGTGATAATAACAATAATAGTGATAATACCATGGTATTTTTCATATATTAACAGATAATAATATAACGCCGAAAGTCTCTATTTTAGCTATAAACGGGGATTTTCGTGCTATAATATTAAGTGATGAACATATGCTCTTACAATATTTAAATAACACAGGATGACCAATTTCGAAGATATAACACCCCCCCCCGTACGACAATAGGTCGCAGTAGGGAGTTTGCAAGCGTCCTTGGTAATATCTCCTTTATAGTAAGCGTCCTCTTGGTAAATAAGGCAAATAGTATGACGGAAGAATGGAGAAGAAATAACTCGAACAGCATGGTTATTTGCCAGAGGATGAGCTTTTGGAACAATGGCCAGAAGAACTATCTGGAGTGGCTTCCATCACAATTCGAGAATAGGAGTCTCGGACATGACTGTCAGGGTCATCCATGTGGACTTAATACTTCGTCCCATCAACGAAACGGCTTTCATAGTCATACTGTCAATATAAAAGAAAATTATTAACAAAAATATATAATATATATATAAATTAGGCTCTAAGAGCACTCATTTCTTAACTTTACATTTTAAGGTATGCATTTTTTTTTTTTCAGGGGCGAGAAAGAGCATCAGCAATTATGTTAAGGGACCCACTTAAGTGTTGAATACTAATCAGATAAGATTGGATCCTCAGAGCCCACCTGAGGATTCGGGTGTTCTTTCATTTCATAGAATTAATATAAATTAAAGGGTTGTGATCAGAAAGTACCATAATTTTATGGGGGGAGGTTTCCAGATAAATGTCAAAATGTTCCAAAGATATTACATGTACTAGGGCAAGAGCTTCTTTCTCTACAGTTGCGTAATTCTTTTGGTGACGTTTCAACTTTGAAGAAAAATAAGATATAGGATGCAAAATATCAGTAGAGGGGGATTTCTGAAGTAACACCGCCCCCACAGCATAACCGCTGGCATCGATGTGTAAGTTGAAGGGTTGATTAAAGTCAGGACTTTTCACTACGGGTGACGAAGAAAGCAACCGCTTCAACCGATTAAAAGCTATCTCACAATCTTTCGTCCAGCAAAACTTCATCTTACTACTGGTTAACTCAGTAAGAGGAGATGCAACCTGAGAAAAATTAGGACAGAAACGTCGATAATAACCAGTCATTCCAAGGAACCTCTGTATAGACTTTCTATCTTGAGGGATAGAAAACTCGGCAATGGCCCTAACTTTTACATCAACAGGACGTACCTCACCTTGACCTATACAAAAACCGAGGTATTTAATCTTGGCTTGTCCAAACTGACACTTGGCTAAATTTATGGTGAAGTTGTACTTTTCTAACTTCTTAAATAAGGTTTCCAGGCGAATTAAATGTTGCTCCCACTCATTGCTATATATAACAAGATCATCTAGATATGCATCCACTCCTTCTAAATCATTGGTCAGCAGGTTCATCAGGCGCTGAAAGGTAGAGGCCGCGTTACACAACCCGAAGGGCATAACACGATAATTGAATAATCCTCCTTGTATAGTAAATGCGGATATTTCTTGGGCTCGCTGGGTAAGCGGCACTTGGTAATAGCCCCTTAATAAATCCAGGCTGGTGACATAGGCGGCTCCTGATACTCTGTCTATTAGATAATCAATACGGGGTAGTGGGAAACCATCTGGTACCGTGAGAGCATTAACCTTACGATAATCAGTGCACATTCTAGAAGTTCCATCAGGCTTGGGAACTAATATACAGGGCGAGGCCCACGGACTTTTACTCCGTTCTATGAGTCCATGGGACAACAAAAATTCTACTTCTTTGTTTAAGGTTTCCTGTTTGAGTGGACTTGCCCTATAAGGTGACTGTTTGCAAGGCTTTGCTCCTTGTACATCTATGTCGTGAATTCCCAATGTACAACACCTAGGGACGTCATCGAATAAAACCTCATAATGTAATATCAAGTCTTTGATATCTTTTGCTTTCTTCAAATCAAGGTCCATAAGAAAGGTATCAAGAGATTGCAATGTCTCGGAATTTTTTAAACGTACTTCTATCGCTTTAGAGATGCTGGGCAGACTTACATTTTCAGTTTCAGCTAAAGGAAGAACTGTCGAAACTGGTACGATACTAGAGTGGTAAGCCTTAAGTTGGTTTATGTGATAAGTACGTTTTGCTTTTCTCTTTCCTGGAGTTTGTAGTACATAATTTACCTCATTCAGCTGCTCAATCACTTCCAAAGGACCTTCATATCTAGGTTGCAGAGCGTGTCCAGGTAAGAATTTCTGTGCCATCACACTGTCACCTGGTTTGAAGAAACGAGAGCGTGTGTGTTTGTCATAACAATGCTTCATCTTGGATTGGGCCTTAGCTAAGTTTTTTGAGGCTAATTCCCTCAGTTGTGACAAACGCTTTTGCATTAGAGTTGGAGTTGTTTTAAGCGAGGGTTCTGATTTTCCGGTCCATGAATCTTTTAGTATGGCGAGGGGGCCACGTACTTGGTGTCCATAAATTAATTCAAATGGACTAAACCCAGTGCTTTCTTGTTCGCTTTCCCTTAAGGCGAACAAGAGGAATGGTATTCCTTCGTCCCAATCTCTGGAAAACTGCTCACAGTACGCTCTCATCATTGATTTTAATGTTTGATGAAATCGTTCGAGGGCTCCTTGCGACTGAGGGTGATAAGCAACAGAAAATACGGACTTAATTCTGAGGTGTGATAAGGCATCACGAAACATCTTAGAGGTAAAATTTGAACCTTGATCGGATTGAATTATTCGGGGAATCCCCACCTGTGAGAAAAATTTTTGCAAAGCTTGAACAATGATGCGAGAATTAATTTTTCTCAGAGGGATAGCCTCTGGATGTCGAGTAATGACATCCATAATTGTAAACAGATATTGATTCCCTTGTTTAGTCCTGGGTAACGGACCAACACAATCTATTATCAGGCGTGAGAAGGGCTCACCACTGACGGGAATCGGAATGCGGGGAACTGGTGGAGGTGTGTGCGAAGGTTTGCCGGTCACTTGGCAGACTTGACAGCCTTTTAGATAGCTTTCCACAGTCTCCTTCATTCTGGGCCAATGAAAATGCTTGGCTATTTTGCTCAGCGTTTTCTTTACTCCCAAATGTCCTCCTATGGGGCTATGGTGGGCGAAACTAATGGTCAATTCTCTAAAGGTGCTAGGTAGCACTACTATATGTTTGCTGGTAGCCAGATGATCATCGGAAGACAAAAGAGACTTTTCCTTTCTCATTAATATACCATTAGCAAGATAGTAACAATTGTCCAGGTCTTGGGTGTCGTCTTCTGTAATAACTATCTCTCGTAATTTCTCTAGGGATGGATCAAGGAACTGATCCCTTATTAAATCTTCTTTCGATAGCATTTTAATATCAGAATCTTGAAAAGGGTCGATCATAGAATATTTCAGATTTGAAGATCCGGGTTGTAAGGATCGACTGAACAATAAATCAAGACCTAAATCTTCGCCTTCACTTAGGACTTCAGTTGATAAAGGATTATGAGGCGCTCTAGACATTGCTCTAATTATAATATTGAGAGGAAATAAGGTAGGAGCCTCTTTTCGAGCTTCTATGGCATAGTTAATGTCAGTAGAATTATCAATAACTAGAGGCTCTTGGCTTATACCTGGATAGTCTAGATCATTACCTATGAGTAAGTCAACGCCCTGAATAGGAAAATTTTCACTGGATATACCTACCGACACAAAGTCAGTATAGGTTGGTGTTTGGATGTATATCCTGTGAAGAGGCACTCTTATAATGGCACCTCCATAGGCTTCTGATAAGACATCTAGCTTTGTGCGAGTCATATCACTTACGGGAAATATGTCCTGCTTCAACAATGTTAAATAACTTCCAGTATCACGGAAGGAATTAATTTCAACTAATTGAGTCTCGTCTATTCCAACTTTCACTTTAGCAAAGTAGGGACTCATAGCTGAGTGAATATCTTTTTCTGAAACAGCTCTAGTATTGAGTCATCTAGAATGACTACTGATTCGTTCTTGTGAACCTTGTTCGGTACTAGGGTTCAGTTTCTTTTGAGTTGTCGATGAAGATACTATCTGAGTTGGGAATTGAAGTCGCTCGTTCCTGGTATCCCTCTCTAGCCAATAACAGTGTTTCCTTAAATGCCCTTTCTTATTACAATAAGTGCAGTTCAACTCACTGTTATGCCTTAGTGGTTTTGAACTTTTCCTAGAGTTAGATCTAAATTTATTATTAATGGGCGTGGAGGCATCATAGGAGGTCTGGCAAGGATTCTGTATGCGACACATCTCTGTAGGATTGGATCGCCCTTTCTTAGGGGCATATTTAGTCACTGTTTCCTTACTTTTTGTTTCGCCAATCAATTGTTGAGATATTTCATAATTATCGGCGAGCGAGGCTGTTTCTAGTATATTTACTATGGGGCAACTAATCAAATACCTATGCAAGTCTTCTGGTAAATTATTATAGAAATCCTCATGCAGGATCAATTGGGAAAGACTTTCCATAGATTTACAGTTAGAAGCTCTACACCATCTCTCAAAAGCGATTTTCTTTTCACGAGCAAAATCTACATACGACTGAGTTGGCTGGCGTTTTAATGCTCTAAAGGTTTCTTTATAACTTACTGGGAGGAGATCATAAGCCTTTAGGATAGCCTTCTTAACGGAATCATAATCCACATATTTCTCAAGAGGTAACATAGCCGTACAACTTTGAGCTTTACCAGACAACGAAGTATGTAATAAGGTTGCCCAGTGTTGTCGGGGCCAGCGCATAGCACGTGCTTGATTCTCAAAGACTTCAAAATAAGTATCTAAATCTCCTTCATTAAACCTTGGAACCATAGATGCAGCTTTTTGTATATTGAAAGAATCATTTGAGGATTCAGTACATCTTTCACTCACATTATCTTGTTGTTGTTGTCTTATATAGCGGAGCGTTTCTCTTTGAAAGTCTTCTTCATTTAATTTACGCTGAGCCTCAATTTGAGCAGTCTGTAAAATAAATAGTCTCTCTAATTTCTCAAACCGACTTTGAGAAATATGCCCTGATGGTATCGAAAATGAGGGAATTGAACTGGTTGTATGTGGATATTCCTTTGGATGTGCACCTTGGTGAGGGACAGGCTGACCATTAATAGGAATTCCTTCAGTAACGGGTGAATGCCTAACAGCGGCTGCACCCTGCAGTACTTCATCTTTACTAGAGGCCAAAGCGGGTCTTAATCTGTCTGATTCAATTTCAAGATCAACTCTTTGAAATTGTTCTTCTAATACTTCGATTCTCGACTGGTAGCTTACTTGAGAAACTAAACTTTCAGAGTCAGAATCTCCTGCTACATGATGGTTAGAGGCCCCTGGAAACAATTTGTTTCTAATTATTGCCCTTACGGTATTGGCTGTGTAATATCTATCGTATGGTACTCCCAATTTACGAGCTATCTGCCAGCACGTTTGAAGTTTCAAGGAGTCCAGCTTTGACAATGTTAAATCTTCAAATAACTCTTTAATGTGATCTTCCATGATCAATATTTTGAGATAAATTAAAGATAAATTCCCAGTATATAACTTTAATATTGTTCTTTTGATCAATGTCTTAGAACAACAGAGCTCCCGGATGGGTACCCCATTTGTTGCGAATAAGAATTTTTTTTAAAGAACTCAGAATGTGGCCTGTTACCATTTATCTCTTATGCAACAAGATTTTTGGATCCGAGTTATAGGTATTTTAGAGTCTAGGGGAAATAATTTCAACTGGGAAACTCCATAGAATAATATTCAAATTTATTAAAGTATTTAAATACAATACTTTATCTTCTCTTTGTAGTTAATTTAACTTAATACTTTGTACAATAAATTTACCATATACATTTAGTTCCAAATCATGGAAATGTCATATTAATAAGGAAGTTTAATTATTCTTCCTGTATCTAAGTCCTCATTAATATTTACGTCTCTTTCATAACAAGACTGTAGACTCAAAATACAAAAGGTACAAGATTTAACAAGACCTTTGAATCTGGCCGTAAAGTATCTATGGATTACTGAACTGACCAAGAATATAAATATCAAAAGAGTCTTTCAAAGTAATGAGGAACAAATTGAGTCAGCTCTATAGTCCAATTCTCAAAACCATTCAACTGTACACCGTAAGAGCCAATACACGATCAGTTGTCAGGGCTAGAGCAGGGAGCAGACTGACTACTTGCCAGTCTGTTGACGTGTCGTCAGGTTGGATCAGCTGAGCCACGTCAGCCAGCCAGACATAAGCAACTGAACAATTCACCGGATGGTTCCGAGACTTAAACTCTATATACACAAGAAATCCTACCTAACCATAATAGTAAAATAATAGTGATAATTACAAAATAGTGATAATAACAATAATAGTGATAATACCATGGTATTTTTCATATATTAACAGATAATAATATAACGCCGAAAGTCTCTATTTTAGCCATAAACGGGGACTTTCACTCTATAATATTAAGTGATGAACATATGCTCTTACAATATTTAAATAACACAGGATGACCAATTTCGAAGATATAACACAGTGTTCCTTCTTTCTTATGTTCTTATATATGTTGAATGTGGGACTGAAATTTAAGATTGCAGAAATTTGTCCTCAGTGTTTCTTGAAATGGGGGAACTACTAATCAATATGTAAGTTGGATATTTGATGCTCTGTTTCCAAACAGCATGGTAATTATACTAATATGTACCTGTACCTATGTAAACACTACCAAGATTTCATTCCAGTACCAGAAGGCTGAATGTGAACATTATTATGGAAAAAAATGAAACTTGTGAAGTACAAAGTATCTTTGTGGCTGTGGAGGTAGTCTCGATGCTGCTGTTGTACAGAGCAAATAACACTGCCTAATCGAACTTAACATAACCTGACCTATTATTGTAACTACTCATAACCTAAGTGCATTTGCTTTGGTAAATGTATCCACTACCATTTTTAAGGGGGCCGCCGGGCAACTGTAGGGCAAATTACCGCGCGCGCTCACCCAAAAATGGAAAAATTATGGAAATTGAGTTATATATACTGAAAAATAGCTTAACTCTTTGGCAACACAATGGTACCAGAATGAATGTTCTACAACGTTTCTACAAGAAATTATAGTCATTTATATCAGGTATGGTGACGGTGATATTGGTAGCGAGTCTGCTCACGGCCCGTATATTTTTTGGAGTTTTTTCCTTGTTTTTTATCGCTTTTTCTTGCATTATTCTTTCTAATATAATTGACCATTTGGCATCATAAAACAGTAGGCGGAGCTTATCCGTAGACTTAGAGACAACCAGGAACCATATGGGAATGCTCGGCAGTGCTCCCGCTCCAGAGAGTGCCAAGAGAAATCACTTCATTATTACGCTTATATATCAACTCTACTTCTTATTTGTCTATCAGAATTGATCTAATGTGATATAATAAAAACTATAAATAACATACAAACATGTTATATACTCTAGACTGAATAAAATAGGCCATAATATGGCGAGAGATTATCGGGAGTATTTCGATATTACAGTGGACCCCCGCATACCGCACGCATCGCATACCGTGCAATCCGCATACCGCTCGCTTTTTTCGCAAAAATTTTGCCTCGCATACCACCCAAAAACCCGCTCACCGCTCTTCGTCCGAGACGCGTCCAATGTGCGGCCTGAGCCACGCTCACATGTTCCGCCGGTGGCATTGTTTACCAGCCAGCCTCCGCGGTAACATCCAAACATACAATCGGAACATTTCGTATTATTACAGTGTTTTTGGTGATTTTTTCTGGAAAATAAGTGACCATGGGCCCCAAGAAAGCTTCTAGTGCCAACCCTACAGCAATAAGGGTGAGAATTACTATAGAGATGAAGAAAAAGATCATTGATAAGTATGAAAGTGGAGTGCGTGTCTCCGAGCTGGCCAGGTTGTATAATAAACCCCAATCAACCATCGCTACTATTGGTGGTACAGCTGCTGCTGCTGCTGTACCACCGTCAGCTGCTGCTGCACTGTCAGCTGCTGCTGCACTGTCAGCTGCTGCTGCTGTTGTACCACCGTCAGCTGCTGCTGCTGTAGTACCGTCTGCTGCTGCTGTAGCATCGTCTGCTGCTGCTGTAGCATCGTCTGCTGCTGCTGTAGCATCGTCTGCTGCTGCTGTAGCATCGTCTGCTGCTGCTGTAGCATCGTCTGCTGCTGCTGTAGCATCGTCTGCTGCTGCTGTAGCATCGTCTGCTGCTGCTGTAGCATCGTCTGCTGCTGCTGTAGCATCGTCTGCTGCTGCTGTAGCATCGTCTGTTGCTGCTGTACCACCGTCAGCTGCTGCTGCTGCTGTAGCACCGTTGTTGGTGTGGCTTATTGAGAACACCAAGAAACAATTAACCCCAGAGGATTTGCCACCCAGGATAACCCAAAAAAGTCAGTGTCATCGAAGACTGTCTAACTTATTTCCATTGGGGTCCTTAATCTTGTCTCCCAGGATGCAACCCACACCAGTCGACTAACACCCAGGTGAACAGGGAAAAATGCCTGGAACTAGTGCTCATATTGGTGAATTTAAAGCCAGCAAAGGTTGGTTTGAGAGATTTAAGAATCGTAGTGGCATACACAGTGTGATAAGGCCTGTTCTGGAAGAAAATGCCAAACAGGACCTACAGTACTCAGGAGGAAAAGGCACTCCCAGGACACAGTGTCTCATCAGTCATTGCTGCATCTTCAATAAAGGTAAGTGTCATTTATTCTTCATTTAGTAGAGTAGTACATTACAATATATATTGTGCATGTACTACTCTACTATTGTGCATTTATCCTTCTTTGTGTGTAGGAAAATGTATATTTCATGTGTTAAATTTTTTTTTTCATACTTTTGGGTGTCTTCCACGGATTAATTTGATTTCCATTATTTCTTATGGGGAAAATTCATTCGCATACCGAACATTTCGCATAACAATCAGCCCTCTTGCACGGATTAAAGTCGCTATGCAGGGGTCCACTGTATTGAGCTGCTACTCTCCATCTCGTATTCTTTGGTCTCTGAGTAAGAGAAAACGGTGTTTTGAAGAGGATAACTACACTAGAACATCAGTTTACTAAGAAATACACCCAAACAAATGCGATTTTCGCGAATTTTTTTTTTTTTTTTTTTTTTTGAGACGGGGGCTGGCCGGCGCTCCCGGCCGATATCTCGCAAGTAACTTATTCACCTAAAGTTCACAATCATTCCTTTATTACTTAATTAAATGGAATAATATTCACAGAAATTGTAGAATAATTTCTCTTATTTCCACCGAGAAATTTTTGGAAATATTCCAAATACTTTGGGAGTTATGTGGGAGTAAAGGGCAGATTTTTTTGCAATATTCCAGAAACTAACAAACTTTATTTTTTTGTGAAATAATGATAAGTTATTTAGAGGAAATCTAACGATGAAAATAAGTATTAGCATTGTTCTCTCGGCACCAAGTGTCCAAACAACCTTACGTAGTCCCATATAAGAATGAATGTAGGCACAAGGGCATTTTCAGTAAATCAGTCTTTTCTCAGTTGTTGTTTGAGGTATATTTTTGGTAAATATTTTCAAGAAAGAGTGAAAACACTTTGTCTTGTGCACCAAAACTGGAGAAAATCGGACGGTAAACAAAAGAGTTAAAATTTTGCCCGACAGCCCTCTTAAAGTGATGAATGACTATTTGTAAGATTTTATTGAGTTCCTACTCAGATTATGTTCAGCACCAGTAAACTAGGTAGTAGCTGCTGCTGCCACCATGGCCAGCCATAATAATAATACAGGTCGGCCATCACTAATCCGGCAGTCAGTAATCCGGTTCCATCAATAATCTGGCACTAATTTCGGCTAGCATAATTTCAAATTTCCGGGGTCACCACACCAACCTGCCACTACTGTTTGGTGAAACCACTTGCTGCACAAGTCATTCCAATTTCTTTTTCTCCATATGTTATAACCTGCTCACATTTAGCCCTGCCCATGGTTCCAATGAATAAAAAATGCTTCTCGTTGTGTAAAGCACGTACACTGTACATTGTCCATAAAAGATAAGTTGGCTTTGAAGCCACTGTCTGTTGCCATGAGCTCAGCTCACTCAGATAAACTGTGACCAGTAAATTTGGACCTACATACGAGAGAATAGGTCTGTGTGGTGAGTGTGCACTATATAAGAAAATCCTGCAGCATGCAGTGCATAATGAGAAAAAAACTGAGACTCTGCTTTTGGTGTAAAACTGTGACTTTGTGGTGTACTTTTGTATGGTTTTTATGGTTGTATTCTAGTTTTTTTTATCACATTTGATAGAATGGAGGATATATTACAAAAAGAGGAATGATTCTGATTGGTTTTGTGATGGAAAGTACCTTGAAATTGAGGTCAAAGTAAAGGAAATGTTAAATTTTTCCTAATGTTTAATTAATTGATTGTAACTATTCAATCCTAGAAATTGCTTAAACCTGTTGCATGGTCTGTTATTATGCTGTGTATAACAGATATTAAAGTCTCCCAGTTTATTGCCTCTCAAACGTGCTCACTTCTGGATAAGACTCTTGAAAAGTTTTCTAAGAACTGATCATGGGTAGGAGGGCAGTAACTAGTTCGTACTAGGATGGGTTTGGTCTTGGGCAGCAACACCTCAAACCATAGAATCTCTAGTTTATTGTCATACAGATCAGGTCTTGGGTTGCAGGCTGAGTCATTTCTTGCCCAAGCACATACTCCACCACCTTGTCTGTTTCTATCCAAGCGTTTTATAACGTAACCTTTTATTTTAACTTCATCGGTCATCAAACCAGGATTCAGAGATGGATATAACTGCATCCTTAGCCTTTGTTTGCTAGAATCCTGATCTCTAAACATTTTTAGTAAAAGTGACCTACAGATTCAGTTGTTACAGAGAGAGTGACACTCATACTATACAGTGCTTTTCTTGCCCAAATCTCTAGCCAGAGATGGTATTCTACTGTTTAAAAATAATTGATGGGAAATTCCAACATCAGATGCTTATCACAGTACATCAGATTGATTTGAATCATGTTTACGTGTATTGAAGAAATATTATGTTTTAAATAATAGTTTTCATCTTTCATCTAGCATTGGCATAAAATTTTACCATGCAAATAGATTGTGTGTTGTAAATTCACTGTTGTATATCTTGGGACAAATTTCCAAGCAACAAACACTTTTAAGTTGCAGGTTTCAAAAGTCTGGGCTTCTATTACACAAGGTATAAATTCACCGATATCTTGCTAAAATGTAAAAAATTGTATTCTTTATATGTACAATAAATTATACACAAACTAAGCAAAATTATTTGAATTTTGAATTTTTTATAGGGTAAGCACTGCTTCATTTTCTTCTCTGAATAAAAGTTACTTTTAAGAAGGATGACGTTATTCTACTTTATATTAACTCCAGTAGATTAATAACCCAGGATAACACAAGAAAGCCAGTCATTGTTACATATATCTGTTGGGGGGCCCTTAGGTCCTCTAAGATGTGACCATAAGTTGATCAGCTCTCAGGCACCTATTTACCTCTAGATGAAACAGGGCATTAGGTGTAAGGAAACTGGCCATTCTTCTCATCTTGCACAAAATTCATATCAATGTCCTTACACAGAATTCATATCAATGTCCTTTCGCATGCTATTTCATTACTTTTTAACATGTCACTAGAAACTAGCACCTTCCTGAAACTACTCAAGACAGCAAGAGTTACACCAATACATAAAGGTGGTGACCCTACAGATGTAAACAACTATAGGCCAATATCAAACTTACCATTGCTATCCAAAATCTTCGAGAAACTCGTGCACAGGAGACTGTATTCATTTATAACGGCACAAAACATACTCAACCCTTGCCAATTTGGTTTCAGGAAAAATAAAAGCACTAATGATGCAATTGTAAAAATGCTAGATCTGCTTTACATAGCATTGGAAAGTAAGGAATATCCACTAGGAATTTTTATTGACCTAAGAAAAGCTTTTGACACAGACCACAGCATCCTACTCCACAAACTTGACCATTATGGTATAAGAGGCCATGTGCTTGCATATTTCAATTCCTACCTTATTAATAGGTATCAGTATGTCACCATTAAAGACACAGCATCATCAACACGGCCACTTGATGCTGGAGTTCCACAGGGAAGTGTCCTTGGACCCCTGCTCTTCCTCATTTACATCAATGATCTTCCAAACATATCCCAACACCTGAAACCCATTCTCTTTTATTTATTTATTTATTTATTTATTTAGTAATTTAGCATACATACAGAGGTACAAAAAAATACAGGTAAGAGCAGCATGCCAAAGCCACTTATATGCTGACGACACGACTTGTGTCATCTCTCACCCTAATCTTGCCACCCTCAACACCATTGTTAATGATGAGCTGCTCAAAATATCAACTTGGATGACAGCCAATAAACTTACACTTAACACTGACAAAACCTACTATATTATGTTTGGTAGTAGAGCAGGTGCTGCACAACTAAACATTAAGATTGACAGCACTCTAATTGCCAGACATAATGAGGGCAAATTCCTAGGCCTATACCTTGACAACAACCTGAATTTCAGCACCCATATCCAACACATATCAAAAAAAGTATCCAAAACAGTTGGGATCCTCTCCAAGATACGATACTATGTGCCGCAAAATGCCCTTCTCACATTATACCATTCACTCATTTATCCATACCTCACCTATGCTATTTGTGCTTGGGGATCAACTGCAGCAATACACCTAAAGCCAATAATAACTCAACAAAAAGCCGCAGTAAGAATAATCACTAAATCCCATCCCTGGCAACACCCCCCCCCTCTTCATAGATCTAAACTTACTCCCTGTTCAGAACATTCACACAAACATCTCTACGACATTCCCCGTGTTCGACTAAACCTATACAAAAATTCAATGTATGTCAAAGGCCCTAAAATCTGGAACACCCTACCTGAAAACTCTATAACTGCAGATACATTCATCACCTTCAAAACTACCGTTAGAAAGCATCTTATTTCCCTGATACACCCCGTCAACTAACTACATAAAAACCACCTGGTGGTTACACTTACACTCACTCGCCCATTTGACTATAAGCACAGAAATACGTATCTTAATCTT
>NW_027197191.1:0-66716 GCF_038502225.1 Cherax quadricarinatus | reverse complement strand
ACACTGTAACACTGGACCATGTAACATTGTAACACTGGATCATGTAACATTGTAACACTGGATCATGTAACATTGTAACACTGGATCATGTAACATTGTAACACTGGATCATGTAACATTGTAACACTGGATCATGTAACATTGTAACACTGGACCATGTAACATTGTAACACTGGATCATGTAACATTGTAACACTGGATCATGTAACATTGTAACACTGGATCATGTAACATGTAACATTGTAACACTGGATCATGTAACATTGTAACACTGGATCATGTAACATTGTAACACTGGATCATGTAACATTGTAACACTGGATCATGTAACATTGTAACACTGGATCATGTAACATTGTAACACTGGATCATGTAACATTGTAACACTGGATCATGTAACATTGTAACACTGGATAACACTGGACATTGTAACATGGATCAACATTGTAACACTGGATCATGTAACATGTAACACTTGTAACACTGGACCATGTAACATTGGATAACACACTGGATCATGTAACATTGTAACACTGGATCATGTAACATTGTAACACTGGATCATGTAACATTGTAACACTGGATCATGTAACATGTAACACTGGATCATGTAACATTGTAACACTGGATCATGTAACATTGTAACACTGGATCATGTAACATTGTAACACTGGATCATGTAACATGTAACACTGGACCTGGATCATGTAACATTGTAACACTGGATCATGTAACATTGTAACACTGGAATGTAACATTGTAACACTGGATCATGTAACATTGTAACACTGGACCATGTAACATTCTAACACTGGACCATGTAACATTGTAACACTGGACCATGTAACATTGTAACACTGTAACACTGATTGTAACACTGGATGTAACATTGTAACACTGGATCATGTAACATTGTAACACTGGATCATGTAACATTGTAACACTGGACCATGTAACATTGTAACACTGGATCATGTAACATTGTAACACTGGATCATGTAACATTGTAACACTGGACCATGTAACATTGTAACACTGGAACATGTAACATGTAACACTTGTAACACTGGATGTAACATCATGTAACATTGTAACACTGGACCATGTAACATTGTAACACTGGACCATGTAATATTGTAACACTGGATCATGTAACATTGTAACACTGGATCATGTAACATTGTAACACTGGATCCATGTAACACTGTAACACTGGATCATGTAACATTGTAACACTGGATCATGTAACATTGTAACACTGGATCATGTAACATTGTAACACTGGACCATGTAACATTGTAACACTGGACCATGTAACATTGTAACACTGGATCATGTAACATTGTAACACTTGGACCATGTAACATTGTAACACTGGACCATGTAACATTGTAACACTGGATCATGTAACATTGTAACACTGGATCATGTAACATTGTAACACTGGATCATGTAACATTGTAACACTGGACCATGTAACATTGTAACACTGGACATTGTAACATGTAACATTGTAACACTGGACCATGTAACATTGTAACACTGGACCATGTAACATTGTAACACTGTAACATTGTAACACTGGATCATGTAACATTGTAACACTGGATCATGTAACATTGTAACACTGGATCATGTAACATTGTAACACTGGATCATGTAACATTGTAACACTGGATCATGTAACACTGTAACACTGGATCATGTAACATTGTAACACTGGACCATGTAACATTGTAACACTGGACCATGTAACATTGTAACACTGGATCATGTAACATTGTAACACTGGATCATGTAACATTGTAACACTGGATCATGTAACATTGTAACAATGGATCAAGTAACATTGTAACACAGGATCATGTAACATTGTAACACTGGACCATGTAACATTGTAACACTGGACCATGTAACATTGTAACACTGGACCATGTAACATTGTAACACTGGATCATGTAACATTGTAACACTGGATCATGTAACATTGTAACACTGGATCATGTAACATTGTAACACTGGATCATGTAACATTGTAACACTGGATCATGTAACATTGTAACACTGGATCATGTAACACTGGAAAATGTAACATTGTAACACTGGATCATGTAACATTGTAACACTGGATCATGTAATATTGTAACACTGGATCATGTAACATTGTAACACTGGATCATGTAACATTGTAACACTGGATCATGTAATATTGTAACACTGGATCATGTAACATTGTAACACTGGATCATGTAACACTGTAACACTGGATCATGTAACACTGTAACACTGGATCATGTAACACTGTAACACTGGATCATGTAACATTGTAACACTGAACCATGTAACATTGTAACACTGGACCATGTAACATTGTAACACTGGATCATGTAACATTGTAACACTGGATCATGTAACACTGGACCACTGTAACACTGGACCATGTAACACTGTAACACTGGATCATGTAACATTATAACACTGGACCATGTAACACTGTAACACTGGACCATGTAACACTGTAACACTGGATCATGTAACATTGTAACACTGGATCATGTAACATTGTAACACTGGACCATGTAACACTAACACTGGATCATGTAACATTGTAACACTGGGCCATGTAACACTGTAACACTGGACCATGTAACATTGTAATACTGGATCATGTAACATTGTAACACTGGACCATGTAACATTGTAACACTGGACCATGTAACATTGTAACATGTAACACATCATGTAACATTGTAACACTCATGTAACATTGTAACACTGGATGTAACATGTAACATGTAACACTGGATTATATAACATGTAACATTGTAACACTGGATCATGTAACATTGTAACACTGGACATGTAACATGTAACACTGGATGTAATACTGGACCATGTAACATTGTAACACTGGATCATGTAACACTGTAACACTGGACCATGTAACATTGTAACACCTGACCATGTAACATTGTAACACTGGACCATGTAACACTGTAACACTGGATCACATCTGAAATATATAACTTTATTTGTAAAGTTAATAATCTTCTTTACAATAAATTATCACTATGAGTTTCTTTGTTTCATACTGAACAATTTTTGAAAATTTTGAGTCATGGAACGTGAAAAAATGTTTGAAAATAATATTGAAGTGAATAGCTAAAATTAAAGTTTTTATATCTATGAAAATTAGAAATCACTTTCTGAGCTGTAGAAAATACTAAGGATACTAATTATTAAACAGTAACTCTCGATGTGTATATCAAACGTTATGTTAAGATTTCATTCGAATTTTTGACGCTGGAGGGTTAGCCACCCAGAATAACCCAAGAAAGGCAATGCTTCATCGAGGACTGTATCTTATTTCCACTGTGGTCCTCAGTCTTGTCCTCAGGATGCGACCCATTCCAGTTGACTAACACCCAGGCAGGTACCTATTTACTGGTCGGTGAACAGGACATATGGAAAATTTAAAATATCTGCATGAATCTCATTAGATACATACCAGAAATGGTAACAAAGATAATTAATTTTTATCAAGGTTACAGAGACAATTAGGAATTTTTGGACATTCTACGTCGCAAGAAATGTCCCCCTTCGATTCCTACTCCACTCTCTATCTCCACAAGTTACTCTGGACCTATTTTAATTTTAACTGAAATATACATCACCAGGAATTCTGGTAAACATTAATATAAATATGTGGACTGTATGTTAATTTTAATAAATGACTACATATACATTGAAGGAGAATTTATCTTAATACCACTCACCAATTAGTCTGGAGATTACGGTGTGTCATACACAAACCCCTGCGTAAAATATGAAGAAAATACTGGCCAGAATTCCAACATAAAGAGACACAACTTACCTGGGGTTACTTGACTGTCCTGTCCACTTGCCTAATGCTCACATTATGCAGGACTGCAAATCCAACAATTTCTGCTCCTATTTGGGAGGTTTCAACCACAATTTATCCTCCAGAGCGACAAATTTATGCACATTTCACTCACGTGTCTTCAGCCCAGTTCAAAACAATGGCGTCCCTTCCCAGCGACCCTCACCAATGTCACTGGTTCTGTATTTACAAATAAATTTTATTACCTACAATATATTTCATCAATTTACATACAAAATACACTGTATTTTCGGAAAATATACAATATTTTCCACAGAACAGGAGGTGTAAGGAAACACTTCGAAATGTTTCCACGCCCAGGGATCGAACCCGGGCCCTCCACGGGTGAAGCGAGAGCTTAGCATTCTATATGTTAAGTGAGTTATTGTCCTTTTAATTCTCAAAGAAACAAACTGCAATCCGGCTGTTAGTCTAGCTTCTTGTGTCTTGGGATGCGACAATATAATAACCATTAAAACATTAACTCATGACTGTTAACACCATCACTAACTATAACATTCTACAAACATTCTTCACCTGACTCTCCACCCTAATTATACTCACATACTCTTGTAACAAACAGATCAACCTGAGCAACGTAGTCAATAAAGAATCGCATTACACTGCATTTATGTATTTTTTCCATCGTCTCGGTATTTCATTCCATTTATGTCAATTGTTGTTCTCTGTATTGGACTGAAGAAGTCACTGACTGGTGAAACACTTCTTCAGTCAATATTCCCTAATGTTGCCCAAGTGTCTCATTCTTCATCTTGTCAGTTGTGTAAACCCAAGACATCACAGATACATAGATCATTGACTGTTATAGGTTGTGTGGAAAATTGCATTTATCTGAATGTAACTCATTATGTACATAACAGTAAATGATAAAGATAATTATTATTTATCAAAGTTACATAGACAAGTAGGAATTTGGGACATCTAGGTCACAAAAATGTCCCCCTTCGATACCTACAACTGTCATATCCACAAGTTGCTCTAGACCTATTAATTACAAATGAAATATGTATCACCAGGAATTCTGGTAAATATATGAATTTGTGGACTGTATATGAAAATTAATAATTGATTATATATATACAATTTACATAACAGAAGGAGAATGTATCTTAATATCACTCACCAATTTGACTGGAGATTAAGGTGTATCATACTCAGAAAACCTCACTGTCTATACATGAAAATAACAACTGGCCAGAGTTAAACATTAACAGACTGAGGTTCCTGGAGCTGTCTTGTCCAGTCGTCTGATATCTCAAGTTATGCAGGAATGCACATCCAACAATTTCGGCTCCTATCTGAGACGTGTCAGCCCAATTTTACCTCTAGAGCACGAAAATTCTTCTCAATATTCACTAACGTTTGTTACTCAATTCAAAAAGCAATGGCGAGTCTCCTCTGCACAGGCGCAGCTTCTTCCCATTTTTTATAACATAAATTTTTATTAAATACAGTATGGCCATCTATTTACATATAACTACTGTATTTCTGGAAAATATATACAGTATTTTCCACAGGTTGCATCCTGGGGAAGAACCTGCTAAGGGCCCAACGATAATAAACCACACTTCATGTCCTGTGTTATTAATATCCAGGGTTAATATTCATAATACGTATCTTCTACCAGTCAATAATATTCGTAGGATTTCACTGTAAGCAGACTTAGAAACTGATTAAAATTCTCTTGCGCTGTGACCATTTTCTTTCTGCTGATGAGGGTAAACTGAACAAGATATCTTTGCTTCACTCTTGGCTAGATTATGCTACCTATACCTCACTAGTACTCTCATTAGCGTTACCACAACTAACACTTTTACTGCTATTAATACCGTAGCAATCTCTAAAATCACCACTTTGGCGACTATAACACAGTGTCTTCTTTTACCTGGTATCAACCTCGGTCAACACCTTTATCACCACTGCCAACAATACCACTGACACCACCACCAGCTCAGTCACTAATATTACTATTACCATCATTACCTTCACTAATACTAAAACTATCACTGTTTCTATCATTGCCAGTAACACTACAAATTTACAACACTGCCAGTAACAGTAAGAACATAAGAAATTAGGAACACTGCTTCACGCCAACTGACCTTACTAGGCAGGTTCTTTTCAAAGACTCTAATAAAAATATTTGCTCAACCCATTTTCAATGCTACCCAAGGAATAAGCTTTCATAACCCTAGTAATAATAATAATAGTAATAATAAATCTTTTTATCTACATGTACAACGTCTACAGACCCAGCTGACGTCAGTGACATACTCTATATATATAGGAACTTATTATGCAGAGCATTTCGGGCGAATTAGAATAATTTTGTCCCCAGGGAGCGGCCCACACCAGTCGGCTAACACCGAGGTACCTATTTATTGCTATGTGAACATGGACTGCAGGGTTCTTATGGAAACGCTTCCTAATGTCTCCGTTCGAACCAGTGATGGAACCACGGACTTGAATATGTGAACTGAGAGCTCTAGTAACCGAGCATGTTGTGCATGTCCTACTCAGATTCAACCTCTCTCACTCATATTTGAAGCTACTGAAGGTTTTAGCTTCAATAACCTAATAGTCAAAGTGTTCCAATCATCGACTACTCTATTTACAAACCAGTAATTTCTTACACCCTTTCAAAATCAAAATTTATCGAATTTGAGTTCATTATTTCGAGTACTCTCTTGAAATTTATTTATATCATTAATTTATGCCGCTCTTCCACTTGTACAGTTAAATCATGTTTCCCCTCATTCAGAGTCTTGCATGAGAATGTTGGTTAATGTCTCTCAATCTATCTTTGTATGAATGATTTCTCATGCAGTGGATTAATTTTCTCATTCTTCTTTTGGATGTTCTCTAATGAATTTATATCCATTCAGTAGTATGAATACCAGAACTGAGTTATATAATTATAAGTGAGACCTTACTAATGTCTAAAACTGTAGTATAGATTCTGAACCCCTGTTGTTTACTCTCTTTTAAGTAAATCCCAGTAATCTATTTGCCATATTACAAACGTAAAGTAAAAGGACACAAGTGCAACTAATGTGACATTTTATTGTGGCAACGTTTCGCTCTCCAGGAGCTTTGTCAAGCCGAAACACTACCATTACCAGCAACACCACCACTACCAGCAACACCACCACTACCAGCAACACCACCACTACCAGCAACACCACCACTACCAGCAACACCACCACTACCAGCAACACCACCACTACCAGCAACACCACCACTACCAGCAACACCACCACTACCAGTCACAATTCCAGAAACTCTACCACTACCAGTAACACTACCACTGCCAATAACACTACCACTACCAGAAGCAACAACTACCAGTAACACTACCACTTCCACCATTTCTAGCAACTCTGCCACTTCCACCACTACCAATAACACTCGTACTTCCAACACTAACACTACCAGTAACACTACCGCTTTCAACACTACCCCTCCTCACCATATCCTAACATTTATTAATCAGAATGCATTCAAAGTTTACCTTTTTGGTTGGGTAATTCGGTTTAAAGCCTATCAGCTTCACAAGAGTTAAAGCTGCATGTAACCTACTCACCACCATTTAGAAATACTGTAAGTCCAAAGTCGACGTATATAACCCGTGGCTCGGGTGGTAACGCACTCAACTCTCATACTGAGGGTCCCTGGATTGATACTCCGAACAGGTGGAAACGTTGGTCATATTTCCTTGCACCTGCTGTCCTTGTTCACCTACCAGTAAGTAGGTACCAGGGTGTTCGTCGACTGTTGTGCGTAGCATCTTAGGGAATGGTAGGATAACTTAGAGCCTGATTTTGAAATGAACCGAGTTAGACAAGGGGTTCTACAGCCCAGAGTTCTACTGCCCAGACAGATAAGGAGATCAACTGCAGAGACAGACATGTATTCAACCGTCCAAAATGTTGGATGTTGTTTTCTGTATGAATCATCTTCACTAACAGCTGTATTGATCCTGCCAATGATTAATTACGTCTTGTATTATAGGAGTTTTCCCGTTTAATCTTTCAAGATCAGACTTAGAAAAGAAAACATAAGAATAAGAGAGAAATGAGAAATAAAAATAATATTGAAGAAGAATAATGAACAGTTTTATAAAAAAAATGTTAAAATGGAAGCAGTGAAAGAAGAAAGGAGATATACGAGAAGGAAAAGAGGCAAATGTGCAAGATAAAATAAAGTTGCTAAAGGAATAAGAGGAGGAAAAGCAGGCATAGATAAAGGAGGCAGAAGTAAAATAAGATTAAGAGAGAGGAGCAAAAGGAGGCAGTAAGGAAGGAGGAGGAGGAGAATAACAGCATTGCGGATGTTCTTTGTAGCGAGAATCAGAGGATATTTATCATTTCTCAGATATATTATGACCAGAAGCCATTACGCTAAAAGACGGGGCAAGAGTTGAAAGAAATTCTTGAAACGTACGACTATTATAGCGAGAAAAAAAAAATTTTGTGTTTGAGAGAGAGAGAGAGAAAGAGAGAGAGAGAGAGAGAGAGAGAGAGAGAGAGAGAGAGAGAGAGAGAGAGAAAGAGAGAGAGAGAGAGAGAGAGAGAAAGAGAGAGAGAGCTGCTGTTGTCTTTAAACAATTTGATATCTATATTGGAACTGAATGAACGACGTGAGTCAAGGCCCAGCAATGAAGTCAATAACCTCGATACCCAAAGGGTGCAATTTGAATTCACATTGTTTCTCAACAATCATATGGTAAATCTTACAAGAAAAGCAGCCAGGAAGCTATCAGTACTACAGCATATCTCGCACCTGCTCTACAACAAAGCTGCAAAAACTGTGCAAGGCACAAGTGCTCTCTCAGTATACACCACTTTAATGAACTGTCTGCTCCTAGTCTTAACTGTCACTTCTGGATAGACTATAGAACCAGTCTGATTGGATCTGTCAATTAATCACGAGGTACGGGTGGCCTCACTGTTATATACAAGACCAGTGTTATAAAGGTTCCACTTTTTCCCCACAGAGGGAGTAGAGAGCTTTAATACCACAGAAGTCTTCTGAAAAACATCAGTACACCTTACGTCATTCATTTCATGAATGACGTAAGACTGGAACATTTTCATACAACGCACAAATGTTAATGAAGTAATGGCAATCGACAAATCAAATGCCTAGCCCAATGCTGGCTCCAACTTCATCCTGTTTCCTGTTTGAAGTTTTCTTATAAACAGTAATTTAAAGATAATGTTAAGGAAGGCTTTTGAATGAGATGTGGTGGGTAAAAGGTCTCAACTTGCCAGAGAGAGGAATTATGCGAGTAGTGGAGCGGGAGTAGATAAATCTTCGGAATATTTGGGTTAGAGCGAGAGACGAATGGGAAAAATATGGGGAAATAGTGATTGTTATGGGAAAAAGTAATAGCAATTAATAGCGTCATGATCTGTTAGATTTATGCCAGGAAAATAAGTGAAAGACATTGCATCTCCCTGTTGTGTTGAAACTCTGGTTCTGACGAGGAGACTCTACTGCTGTTGTAGCTCACTTATGACGGTAGGATTTCGCTAGTGTCTCAACAATCCACACTGTATATCACTGTATGCTGGGGCTGTTGTTTATATCTAAGTGCTCTTGATGTTTTTACTGTAATATAATAATGATACCCAAACTGCAGTTGCTTTTTCCTGATGGTTCTTCCACCGGATATACTCTTACTGCCTATTATTCGCTTGAATTGTATTTTTTTCTTCTCTCTTTTAGTTTTCCTCGAAATTTTCTTTTACATTTTCATAACACGATATGGCCTCATCAAATAGTTTTTAAATTTTCAGTGTTCTTGTATGGTAACTAGCGAAAGTTTAATGAAACTATTGGCAAGTGCAGTTACAACACATTCCAGAATTCGGGAATGGGCTCAATTTCTGTCAAAGTCCTCTGATTCATGGCCTCAAGCGTTCATTAAAAGGAGCTTCGTACTTTGTAGACGAAGAGAGCAAAATTAAAGTGTGCAATGGCTGTCGCATGTTGTAGAGAGGTTAGTTCCAATTAAGCTGTACTTCAGTGGAGGCAAATCCGTCCAACGACCAGACATTGCCTCCTTAGATAAATTTTTTTGACACTTGTGATTACCTGAAAATTTTCCTTTTATTCCTTTTTTTTCTTCCTCCAAACTATCATTTTTAATACGTTCATGATACAAAAATCTTCATTCAATAGGCTTTAGATTTTTATCACTGGTGTATCATAGCTAAGGCTTTCAAATTAAGTCTTCCTCTTCTAATTAGCTTCAATATTTAATGGTGGATGCATTTAAAGGAAACGATAGTCCCAATTAATTTAGCTTTTGTGTTGGCAAATTAGTCAGTTTGCTAAATAAGTTAATAAAAATTGGAATCTTTAGAATTCGTGTGATAACTGGAAAATGCCTCTTCCGAAAGGTTTCAATTTTTCAGTGCTGGTTTGCTTTCCCACACACATGGTTCATGTTGTGCTGCATGAAACCAATGTCCCAATTTTAGTAAATAAAGAGGGATATTGATGTTCATTCAATAAAGTATACTTGATCTGATCTGCTCCATAACATTGATGCATTCGATAAGTGAGATAGAACTCTAAAAATGATGGCACACTTATAAATTTTAACTAGGTGTAAATTTGCATCTTACGGGCACTGTATAGAGCATGGAATTGCTAGATACAGCTAAATTATTGGAGAATAAAGCCCGTCAGGAAAGGTAAACTTTCAGCATTCGTAGCCATTTTTAAAAGAAAACTTGTCATTCACTTTGAACTCTGCAAATTTTAATTTATCAGTTTTATTAAATAAATTTGTTTTCATGCAATAACTAGAGAACGTCATTTTTTATAGCAATCATTATAAATTGGGTTCTCTGTATTATTAATTTTATCATTAGTAGTAGTAGTAGTAGTAGTAGTAGTAGTAGTAGTAGTAGTATTACAATCAAAACTAAGCGCTATACCCACAAGGGTCATAGAGCCTTGCAGGGCTGGATGAAGTAAAGATGAATTATGGTAAGATCAGAGACCAGCGAGAGTTATGACTATGTAATTACTAATATAATGAAAATTAAGCACTAAACCCACAAGGGTCATACAGAAGTATGTGAAAGGTACTCAAATAACCCGCACAAAGAAGAGAGGAGCTTACGACTACGTTTCGGACCAACTTGGACCATTTACAAAGTCACACTAACGAAAAGGAGAGCAGGATGGGTATATATAGACAGGTGGTGGTAGTAGTAGTGGTTGTAGTGGAGATGGAAGTCGGCTTAGAGGATGGAAAAATTGTGTGTGAGAAACGTACTGGAGTTCTGTGACAAAGTAACTGAAGTAAGACTAGAAAGAAATGTTTAGACTGCATTTTCTTGGACTGTCAGAAAGCTTTTGACACAGAACTGCAGAAGAGATTAGTGCAAAGTCTAGAAGAATAGGGAGGAATAGCAGGAAAAGCACTGCAATGGATCAGGGAATATTGACAGGAATTAAACAATGAGTGATAGTACGTAAAGAGGGGTCAGATTGGGCTCATATGTGGAGCGGGGTTCTACAAGGGTCAGTCCTATGACCGCTGCTGTTTTTGATAAATGTGTATGACATGAGGGTGATACGATAGCGCACAAAATACTGAGTGGAACTGTTAAGGTGAGTAAGAATAGATTGTCTGGGAGATAGGAAAGAAGAACACGAGGATGACAGCGGAAAATTGAGGACTCAGATGAGTCACGCAGAAACACACACACACACACAGCGCCCAGGAGAACAGACGTCAGAAATCTTATCCTACTTGGGAAGGACTGTGTCAGTTGAGTAAGGAGTAGATTATTTCAAGTGAGAAATGTCCCCCCAAAAATGAAATTAAGTTATTAATGTAAAACATTTTGTGTAAGAATAATGCATTTAACAGAATAAGGAAAAACAGAGTAGCACAACATTAGAGCCGTGCATTTTTCAAAATATGGCGGAGGATAGACGGTCTAAACACTGCTATGCATTTACATCTGCAGATATGAAAACCAGTGGATGGATCGATAGAATGACGATAATTGAACAACTTCAAGTAAGGCAAGAAGCGTTATTAGATAAATTTAATAAGTAAAATGCAACTTTAAACAAAAAGAGAAGATTTAAAGTCCTGCTAACAGCAAGTGTTGAAGATACTAAGTGAGCAAGTTGAGGTGATGAAAAGAGAGGTGATAGAAATTATTTATAAATATGAATATTGAGGAGAAAATTAATGGTTTATTAGACTACAAAACTGAACTAGAAGAAAAGTTTGCAGATTTCCTTATAGAAAAACAGAGATTGAGCAATAGTTAGTATTAGCTAAAAACCTACTGATAAGTCAATATTTTTCAAGAACTTAAAAAGGGGACTGTAAATAACTTTCAGTTATTGAGGGACGTTGATGATCAATATAAACTCTTAATTTTCGGTTTTGCTGAAAAGGAAACAAAAACAAACAGAAAGAATCAAAGAGGAACAACACAGAAATGAGGTGAATGAGATGAATTGGAAAATATTAGAAAGACAAGCATAGGCCACTGAAAACCATTTACACAGATTAAACAAAAAGAAGAGCTTTTTAAAAACGAAACTAGTGATATTAAGAAATTAGAGGATAATAATGATATACAAATTAAAGAAAATCTTTCAGAGGAGGACTGGGTGAAAATAAGAAAATTTGTAAACACTTCAAAGAGGCTGAATGAAGGTAGAAGTGAGGAAGAAAATAAGTTACAGAGTAACTCTGCTATACTGACCCATCAAATGAGTTTTCGAAGAACCTTAAAATAGACAAATATAATGTTAAAGCAAATGGGAAAAGGTGAAGCAATGAGAATAATACATTTTTTGAAAATTCAATACGCTAATATTGATGGAGCAATATATATAAGGCTAGAACTTAGAAATGTTATAAATTAAAGAAAATCGATATAGTTTGCCTAAATGAAAGCAAACTACAAAAAAAAAAGCTTTAAATTAGGCTGTATATCACAAATATTAGTTATATGGAGAAGAGACAGATGGGAAGAAGTTAGTTTTGGTAATATTTGGTAAAAAATCCCTCATCAAGTTACGAAATTTTAAATTATAAGTACTGAAAATAATGAAAGTTATAAATGTATAAAAACATAATGAAACTCTTAGCAGTAAATGCATATTACCCACCATTAAATAAAACTTGGCAACATCATCACTGAGAGGATAAGTCAGGGATTACATAATATACTTAGCAAACTATTGATAAAAAAAATGACCATGATAAGGAAAAAGTAGTTATACTTGGAGATTTTTAACAATAGTTTGAGTTATAATGCAACTAATTGTTTTCTCTTAACATAATTGGGATTCTGGCCATTTTCCTCTCACTGTTTTCAGGTTTGAGAAACAACTTTATTTACAGTACGGAGATACGTGACTCAGACGAACAGAAATATTAGTTTACAATATCTTAATAGATTGTCGTCTCTACCGGGGGACTGCAGGAGTCATTACTTCTTGAACTACCTAATACACACACTGACTTGCTTGTGTAAGTCTAATTTTTTCTTTGACCTTGTAACAGAAGTTAACATTTGCATCAACTATTAAGTTTTATTCTTCATAAAGGTAGAATTACCGACAATATGTTAGGTAAAAAGAGACATGTGCAGCTAATGAGACAACTTATTGTGGCAAAGTTTGGCTCTCCAGGAACTTTCTCAAAGTTACTGGAGAACGAATCACTGCTACACTAAAATGTCACATTAGTTGCACATTGTTTTTTTACTTAACAATTTTATTCTTACACTAATCCCTACTTTCAGTAACTCTTTGCACACCTTTAACCTTCGCACATCATTTCCTTTCTCGCATCCCTAGTTTGGTTCACCTCACACACTGCTGTATGTTTAATTACGGGTTCAGGTGATTCAATTTATATTACATGACTGAGACACTTGTGTAACACTTGGGTGTCATTATTTTGGAAACGTTTCGTTAACCAGTTTCTTCCTCAGTCGAATACAGAGATGAATGGCGGAAGATAAGGAATTTGAGGTAATCAATCCTTCAGTCTTGAGGTGATGTTATCAATCAATTTATATTTTCATATCCTGTCTGCTAGGAAAATAAAAGGATCATTGTTTTAATGTCTTATTAAATAGTTCAAATTACTATAAATTCTGAAGTCGATAAGTTATTAACTTATTAGGTTAAAAAGATGTGAAAGGTGATTAAATGACATTATTAAAAATTGACTCGTGATCACCTTTAATCTCATGTTTAATTAATATTAGCTTTTTCTGTAATTAAGGGCAATATTTAACATATTCCCCTCATTTATTAATAGACGGAAGATGTATATACAGTTTCTTTCTGTTAGCCACGGAGAGAAAGATACATGGGAGCGAGTGACAACATGGGAGCGAGTGACAACATGGGAGCGAGTGACAACATGGGAGCGAGTGACAACATGGGAGCGAGTGACAACATGGGAGCGAGTGACAACATAATCAACGAATGTATGAATCCTTATTGTAAATGAGTTCGTGAAGATTTCCATTAGTGGTTTTAGCTCCTGTATCCTTCTAGGACTTCAAACAACCCTAAGAGGATTTCAGAGAATCCTCCAACAAATGAGAACAATCCTTCTTGGACTTAAGACAATCCCTCAAAAATTTTGTATAATAATTATATTGCTTCATACAAGTGTCTTATTCATCACTGCATCTACGAGATTAGACAAACCTAGGATTTCATATATTTATCTCGGACATCAGGTAATCTCCAGACTTCAGACTATCCCCGGACTTCAGACTACTCCCGGACTTCAGACTACCTCCGGACTTCAGACTACCCGCGGACTTCAGACTACCTCAGGACTTCAGACTACCCCCGGACTTCAGACTACCCCCGGACTTCAGACTACCCCCGGACTTCAGACTATCCCCGACTTCAGACTACCCCCGGACTTCAGACTACCCCGGACTTCAGACTACCCCCGGACTTCAGACTACCCCCGGACTTCAGACTACCTCCGGACTTCAGACTGCCCCCGGACTTCAGACTATCCCCGGACTTCAGACTACCCCCGGACTTCAGACTACCCCCGGACTTCAGACTACCCCCGGACTTCAGACTACCCCCGGACTTCAGACTACCCCCGGACTTCAGACTACCCCGGACTTCAGACTACCCCCGGACTTCAGACTACCCCCGGACTTCAGTCTACCCCCGGACTTCAGACTACCCCCGGACTTCAGACTACCCCCGGACTTCAGACTATCCCCGGACTTCAGACTATCCCCGGACTTCAGACTACCTCCGGACTTCAGACTACCCCCTTCAGACTAGACTACCCCCGACTTCAGACTACCCCCGGACTTCAGACTACCCCCGGACTTCAGCCTACGCCCAGACTTCAGACTTCACTATCCCCGGACTTCAGACTACCCCCGGACTTCAGACTACCCCCGGACTTCAGACTACCCCCTTCAGACTACCCCGGACTTCAGACTACCCCCGGACTTCAGGACTTCAGACTACCCCCCCTACCCCCGGACTTCAGACTACCCCCGGACTTCAGACTACCCCCGGACTTCAGACTACCCCCGGACTTCAGACTACCCCCGGACTTCAGACTACCCCCGGACTTCAGACTACCCCCGGACTTCAGACTACCCCCGGACTTCAGACTACCCCCGGACTTCAGACTACCCCCAGACTTCACTTCAGACTATCCCCCGGACTTCAGACTATCCCCCGGACTTCAGACTACCCCCGGACTTCAGACTACCCCCTTCAGGACTTCAGACTACCCCCGGACTTCAGACTATCCTACCCCGGACTTCAGACTACCCCCTCACTTCAGACTACCCCCGGACTTCAGACTACCCCCTTCAGACTACCCCCGGACTTCAGACTATCCCCCCCGGACTTCACTTCAGACTATCCCCGGACTTCAGACTATCCCCAGACTACACTTCAGACTACCCCCGGACTTCAGACTACCCCCGGACTTCAGACTACCCCCTTCAGGACTTCAGACTACCCCCGGACTTCAGACTACCCCCGGACTTCAGACTATCCCCCTTCAGGACTTCAGACTACCCCCGGACTTCAGACTACCCCCGGACTTCAGACTACCCCCGGACTTCAGACTACCCCCGGACTTCACACTACCCCCGGACTTCACACTCCCCCCGGACTTCACCCTACCCCCGGACTTCAGACTATCCCCGGACTTCAGACTACCCCCTTCAGACTACCCCCGGACTTCAGACTACCCCCGGACTTCAGACTACCCCCGGACTTCAGACTACCCCCCGGACTTCAGACTATTCCCCGGACTTCAGACTACCCCCGGACTTCAGACTACCCCCGGACTTCAGACTACCCCCGGACTTCAGACTATCCCCGGACTTCAGACTATCCCCGGACTTCAGACTACCCCCGGACTTCAGACTATCCCCTCACTTCAGACTACCCCCGGACTTCAGACTATTCTATTATTTCAAAGAATCTTTTCTGATTTTTTAATATTCCTTTAAGAGCTTCAACTATGTCTTCAGACATTACTAATCGGTCTTCAGACAGTACTACTACGTCTTCAGACAATCCTACTAGGTCTTCAGACAGTCCTACTAGGTCTTCAGACAATCCTACTAGGTCTTCAGACAATCCTACTAGGTCTTCAGACAATCCTACTAGGTCTTCAGACAGTCCTACTAGGTCTTCAGACAATCCTACTAGGTCTTCAGACAATCCTACTAGGTCTTCAGACAGTCCTACTAGGTCTTCAGACAGTCCTACTAGGTCTTCAGACAGTCCTACTAGGTCTTCAGACAGTCCTACTAGGTCTTCAGACAGTCCTACTAGGTCTTCAGACAGTCCTACTAGGTCTTCAGACAGTCCTACTAGGTCTTCAGACAATCTTCAGACAGTCCTACTAGGTCTTCAGACAGTCCTACTAGGTCTTCAGACAGTACTAGGTCTTCAGAAAACTCCTCCTAGGTCTTCAATCAGTTCTAGATTTTCAGTATTACAGAGAAATTCATCCACAAAACAGCCGTGTCGAGAATAATTATTATAATAAAGGGAAAAAGTATCGCTCCAGGGTAGTCATACAGCGTCAAGTTAGACCTAAGGATGGGGAGGTTATCCCGAGCTCTTGAACTCAAGAGTCTTTAACCAGGATAAAAATCCTCACCCCTATGAGAGGACCAATAAGTATAGAGAGACTGGCTGGTACTGGCCACTCCACCAGTACTTCCTTAAGACATGTTGCAACGTTACGAGGATCGTAGCTCATACCCGGTGTTTGATATACTGTATTCCAGCGGTATATGGCCCACTATGTTTTCGAATTGTGTGTTGGAGACCTGTGGTGATGTGCTGGTGGTGGTGGATGCTTGGTGAGAATGGTGTTGATAGTACGTGTGATGTGTTTTTGTGATGCTGAAGGGGGTGGGGGGGATTGTGGTGGTAGTGGAATTTTGTTGATGTCAGTTAGTGGTGGTAGGTGCAGCTTGGTGGTGGTGATAATGGTGATGTTGTAGTGATGTAGTGGTCGTAGTAATGGGGGTAGTATTAGTGATGTTGTAGTGATGTAGTAGTGTTAGTAATGGCGATGTGGTGGTGGTAATAATGGTGATGTAATGACATAGCGACGTAGTGGTGGTAATAATGGTGATGTAGTGGTAGTAATGGTGATATTGTAGTGATGTAGCTGTGGTAGTAATGGTGGCGTTGTAGTGGTGGTGGTAATGGTGATGTTGTAGTGATAGTATTAATGGTGATGTTGTAGTGATAGTATTAATGTGATGTTGTGATGTAGTGGTGTATATAGTATTAATGGTGATGTTGTAGTGATAGTATTAATGGTGATGTTGTAGTGATAGTATTAATGGTGATGTTGTAGTGATAGTGTTAATGGTGATGTTGTAGTGATAGTATTAATGGTGATGTTGTAGTGATAGTGTTAATGGTGATGTTGTAGTGATAGTATTAATGGTGATGTTGTAGTGATAGTATTAATGGTGATGTTGTAGTGATAGTGTTAATGGTGATGTTGTAGTGATAGTATTAATGGTGATGTTGTAGTGATAGTGTTAATGGTGATGTTGTAGTGATAGTATTAATGGTGATGTTGTAGTGATAGTATTAATGGTGATGTTGTAGTGATAGTGTTAATGGTGATGTTGTAGTGATAGTATTAATGGTGATGTTGTAGTGATAGTGTTAATGGTGATGTTGTAGTGATAGTGTTAATGGTGATGTTGTAGTGATAGTATTAATGGTGATGTTGTAGTGATAGTGTTAATGGTGATGTTGTAGTGATAGTATTAATGGTGATGTTGTGTTGTAGTGGTGTATATCTGGTGTATACCTGGAGAGGGTTTTGGGGGTCAACGCCCCCGCGGCTCGGTCTGAGACCAGGCCTCGTGGTGGATCAAGGTCTGATCAACCAGGCTGTTACTGCTGGCTGCATGCAAACTGACGTACGAACCACATTCCGGCTAGTCAGGTACTGACCAGGACTAGGTCAGTATTTGACTAGGATCAGAGAAGACTACAAAGGGATCCGGATAGGCTGCGAACCTGGTCCGACAAATGAGTCTTGCAGTTTACCTCCGGCAAGTTTAAACTCATAAAATTTAGGGAAGGACAAAGAAGACCGCAGACGGAGTACATGGTTGGGGACCAAATGCTACAAACCTCACAAAGAAAAGGATCTTGGGGTTGGCACCATACCGAACACATCCCCCAAGGCACGCATCTGCCAAATACCTGCTGCAGCATATGGGCGCCTGGCAAACCTAAGAATAGCGTTACGACATCTAAATAAGGAGTCATTCACTACACTGTACAACGTGTACGTCAGACCCATATTGGAGTATGCAGCACCAGTATGGAGCCCACACCTGGTCAAGTACGTCAAGAAATTAGATTAAGTGCAAAGTTTGCAACAAGACTAGTCCCAGATCTAGAGGGTATGTCATATGATGAGAAGTTGAAGAAAATCAACCTATGACACTGTAGGACAGGAGGGATCAGGGGGACATGAAAACGATGTATAAAATACTGAGAGGATTTGACAAGGTGGACAGGGACAGAATGTTTCATAGATGAGACAGAAGGAACAAGGGGACACAGCTGGAAGATGAAAACTCAAATGAGTCATTGGGATGTTAGGAAGTATTTCTTCAGACTTAGAGTTGTCAGAAAGGGAAACAATCTGGAGAGTGAGGTAGTGGAAGCAGGATTCATACATGGCTTTAAGAAGAGGTACGGTAAAGGTCTTGATGCAGGTAGCAACCAGCAAAGAGGCGGGGACAGGATCTGTGAATCGACCCCTGCAGCCACATATAGGTGAGTACACACACTAACACAAACTAACCTTCTGGTCACACATTTTCTCAGACCAGAATGATATGACAAATACCACACGGTGCTGCAGTCATGAAAATCTGGATTTGAAAGGAGAGTAACGGAGAAAGAACAGCTGAGAGAATACGTGAGCAGTCATTAGGCAAAGTTTTAAGTGATGGAGAAATGCAGCAGACGAGGACGCAGGAAGAATGAAGACACAGCCTCTTTAATGCACAACCCCAAACCCTTTTCTAGTGGTTAACTGAAGGCCTTCCATCACATTTTGAAGACAAAACACAATGGTTTCCATGATAGCAGAATCAGCCATGAGTTCACATCGAGCTAAAACATTGCCCTTGATTAGGAGAATTAGGACCAACATATGGAACAGAAACGTGCGAGGCTAAGTTGATGGAAGCGTTTTGAGTCAGCACGCTAAGACGAAAAGACAGCAAAGAGGAGATGAGGCAATACGACCGGAAATAGAAAAGAAGAGCCACTTGGGTGGTAGCGATCATGAAGTACTGAACTTTGAGTAACTTGTAGAACTGAATATAGACAGAAGAATGTCAGGTACAGGGCAAAAGATGCCACATTTTGGAAGAACTTCGAAGTGACGAGAGAATTCATGATGTACAGTGGGAAAGGGAATCATCATCAGAAATGATGATAGAAAACCCTTGTAACCCAACATGTAGCAGAAGTGATGATGGAATACCCAACATGTAGCAGAAGTGATGATGGAATACCCAACATGTAGCAGAAGTGATGATGGAATACCCAACATGTAGCAGAAGTGATGATGGAATACCCAACATGTAGCAGAAGTGATGATGGAATACCCAACATGTAGCAGAAGTGATGATGGAATACCCAACATGTAGCAGAAGTGATGATGGAATACCCAACATGTAATACCCAACATGTAGCAGAAGTGATGATGGAATACCCAACATGTAGCAGAAGTGATGATGGAATACCCAACATGTAGCAGAAGTGATGATGGAATACCCAACATGTAGCAGAAGTGATGATGGAATACCCAACATGTAGCAGAAGTGATGATGGAATACCCAACATGTAGCAGAAGTGATGATGGAATACCCAACATGTAGCAGAAGTGATGATGGAATACCCAACATGTAGCAGAAGTGATGATGGAATACCCAACATGTAGCAGAAGTGATGATGGAATACCCAACATGTAGCAGAAGTGATGATGGAATACCCAACATGTAGCAGAAGTGATGATGGAATACCCAACATGTAGCAGAAGTGATGATGGAATACCCAACATGTAGCAGAAGTGATGATGGAATACCCAACATGTAGCAGAAGTGATGATGGAATACCCAACATGTAGCAGAAGTGATGATGGAATACCCAACATGTAGCAGAAGTGATGATGGAATACCCAACATGTAGCAGAAGTGATGATGGAATACCCAACATGTAGCAGAAGTGATGATGGAATACCCAACATGTAGCAGAAGTGATGATGGAATACCCAACATGTAGCCCAACATGTAGCAGAAGTGATGATGGAATACCCAACATGTAGCAGAAGTGATGATGGAATACCCAACATGTAGCAGAAGTGATGATGGAATACCCAACATGTAGCAGAAGTGATGATGGAATACCCAACATGTAGCAGAAGTGATGATGGAATACCCAACATGTAGCAGAAGTGATGATGGAATACCCAACATGTAGCAGAAGTGATGATGGAATACCCAACATGTAGCAGAAGTGATGATGGAATACCCAACATGTAGCAGAAGTGATGATGGAATACCCAACATGTAGCAGAAGTGATGATGGAATACCCAACATGTAGCAGAAGTGATGATGGAATACCCAACATGTAGCAGAAGTGATGATGGAATACCCAACATGTAGCAGAAGTGATGATGGAATACCCAACATGTAGCAGAAGTGATGATGGAATACCCAACATGTAGCAGAAGTGATGATGGAATACCCAACATGTAGCAGAAGTGATGATGGAATACCCAACATGTAGCAGAAGTGCAGAAGTGATGATGGAATACCCAACATGTAGCAGAAGTGATGATGGAATACCCAACATGTAGCAGAAGTGATGCTGGACTACCCCACCTGTAGCAGAAGTGATGATGGAATACCCAACATGTAGCAGAAGTGATGATGGAATACCCAACATGTAGCAGAAGTGATGATGGAATACCCAACATGTAGCAGAAGTGATGATGGAATACCCAACATGTAGCAGAAGTGATGATGGAATACCCAACATGTAGCAGAAGTGATGATGGAATACCCAACATGTAGCAGAAGTGATGATGGAATACCCAACATGTAGCAGAAGTGATGGAATACCCAACATGTAGCAGAAGTGATGATGGAATACCCAACATGTAGCAGAAGTGATGATGGAATACCCAACATGTAGCAGAAGTGATGGAATACCCAACATGTAGCAGAAGTGATGATGGAATACCCAACATGTAGCAGAAGTGATGATGGAATACCCAACCAGAAGTGATGATGGAATACCCAACATGTAGCAGAAGTGATGATGGAATACCCAACTTGTAGCAGAAGTGATGATGGAATACCCAACATGTAGCAGAAGTGATGATGGAATACCCAACATGTAGCAGAAGTGATGATGGAATACCCAACATGTAGCAGAAGTGATGATGGAATACCCAACATGTAGCAGAAGTGATGATGGAATACCCAACATGTAGCAGAAGTGATGATGGAATACCCAACATGTAGCAGAAGTGATGATGGAATACCCAACATGTAGCAGAAGTGATGATGGAATACCCAACATGTAGCAGAAGTGATGATGGAATACCCAACATGTAGCAGAAGTGATGATGGAATACCCAACATGTAGCAGAAGTGATGATGGAATACCCAACATGTAGCAGAAGTGATGATGGAATACCCAACTTGTAGCAGAAGTGATGATGGAATACCCAACATGTAGCAGAAGTGATGATGGAATACCCAACATGTAGCAGAAGTGATGATGGAATACCCAACATGTAGCAGAAGTGATGATGGAATACCCAACATGTAGCAGAAGTGATGATGGAATACCCAACATGTAGCAGAAGTGATGATGGAATACCCAACATGTAGCAGAAGTGATGATGGAATACCCAACATGTAGCAGAAGTGATGATGGAATACCCAACATGTAGCAGAAGTGATGATGGAATACCCAACATGTAGCAGAAGTGATGATGGAATACCCAACATGTAGCAGAAGTGATGATGGAATACCCAACATGTAGCAGAAGTGATGATGAAATACCCAACATGTAGCAGAAGTGATGATGGAATACCCAACTTGTAGCAGAAGTGATGATGGAATACCCAACATGTAGCAGAAGTGATGATGGAATACCCAACATGTAGCAGAAGTGATGATGGAATACCCAACATGTAGCAGAAGTGATGATGGAATACCCAACATGTAGCAGAAGTGATGATGGAATACCCAACATGTAGCAGAAGTGATGATGGAATACCCAACATGTAGCAGAAGTGATGATGGAATACCCAACATGTAGCAGAAGTGATGATGGAATACCCAACATGTAGCAGAAGTGATGATGGAATACCCAAGATGTAGCAACATGTAGCAGAAGTGATGATGGAATACCCAACATGTAGCAGAAGTGATGATGGAATACCCAACATGTAGCAGAAGCGATGATGGAATACCCAACATGTAGCAGAAGTGATGATGGAATACCCAACATGTGAGCCCAACTTGTAGCAGTGATGATGGAATACCCAACATGTAGCAGAAGTGATGATGGAATACCCAACATGTAGCAGAAGTGATGATGGAATACCCAACATGAAGCAGAAGTGATGATGGAATACACAACTTGTAGCAGAAGTGATGATGGAATACCCAACATGGCAGAAGTATGATGGAATACCCAACAGCAGAAGTGATAGCCCAACTTGTAGCAGAAGTGATGATGGAATACCCAACATGTAGCAGAAGTGATGATGGAATACCCAACATGTAGCAGAAGTGATGATGGAATACCCAACATGTAGCAGAAGTGATGATGGAATACCCAACATGTAGCAGAAGTGATGATGGAATACCCAACATGTAGCAGAAGTGATGATGGAATACCCAACATGTAGCAGAAGTGATGATGGAATACCCAACATGTAGCAGAAGTGATGATGGAATACCCAACATGTAGCAGAAGTGATGATGGAATACCCAACATGTAGCAGAAGTGATGATGGAATACCCAACATGTAGCAGAAGTGATGATGGAATACCCAACATGTAGCAGAAGTGATGATGGAATACCCAACTTGTAGCAGAAGTGATGATGGAATACCCAACTTGTAGCAGAAGTGATGATGGAATACCCAACATGTAGCAGAAGTGATGATGGAATACCCAACATGTAGCAGAAGTGATGATGGAATACCCAACATGTAGCAGAAGTGATGATGGAATACCCAACATGTAGCAGAAGTGATGATGGAATACCCAACATGTAGCAGAAGTGATGATGGAATACCCAACATGTAGCAGAAGTGATGATGGAATACCCAACATGTAGCAGAAGTGATGATGGAATACCCAACATGTAGCAGAAGTGATGATGGAATACCCAACATGTAGCAGAAGTGATGATGGAATACCCAACTTGTAGCAGAAGTGATGATGGAATACCCAACATGTAGCAGAAGTGATGATGGAATACCCAACATGTAGCAGAAGTGATGATGGAATACCCAACATGTAGCAGAAGTGATGATGGAATACCCAACATGTAGCAGAAGTGATGATGGAATACCCAACTTGTAGCAGAAGTGATGATGGAATACCCAACATGTAGCAGAAGTAATGATGCAGTTCCTAACTTGGAGGTGTTGGAAGGCAGAGTACTTCGTGCCAGGGAGAAGAAGCGGTAAGAACAAAGACAAAGAGAACCTGATGTACAACTAGACACACTGAGAGGGAAAAAAAGAAAAACAGATAGCGTGCAAAAACTACAGAAAGTGAAGAGTATTCTAGAACAAAGAGGTAAGCAGACTACTCAGAAAAAAATATACAAGGGCGAGGATGGAAGCAGATTAAAATGAGAGAGGGCTAGTCTGATTCAAAACTGGTTCTCAGTCGCATCAAAAGAAAGACAACTGTAAAACACTAGGTAATTCGATTGATGAAGGAGAACTCGCGACAAAAGACAAGGAAATCTGAAAAATGTTGAACAATGTAAAGAGGTATTATCAGTGGAACGAGCGGCAATACCAGAATTCATAGGGAAATAGTTTCATTGACAGGTACTGGACACCATAGATACAACAAAGGAAGAAGTAATATAATTTTTTTTTTTTGACGGGAACAGATGCTTCAAAAGTCTCACCTTAGATTCCGTCAGAGGAAATAGAAGCACTGTTTGAACAGTTAGCGAAGATCTACAAGAAGTCAATAGACATTGGCCAGTTGCCAGAGATCTGGATCACGGACATTCATATCATGCAAGTTAATGGAGAAGATAATCAGGAGAGTGGAAGAGGTAACTGGAGAGTAGTGAATTCGTAAATAATAACCAGTACGGGTACAGAGAGGTCAAATCTCATTCCAGCCTGCTGGAATTCTCTGACAAGTAACAGATGAGACAGAAGAAAGACGAGTGGATTTTCATGGACAGCAAGAAGGCACGTTCTCCAACGAATCAAAGAGTACCTTAGGGTAAGGAAGAAAAAAGTAATTATCTGGGAAGAGATGTAAAAATAAGTTAAGATAACAAGCAGGGTACTGCATTAATCGGTAATTGGACCAACACTACTTCTGGATTCTGGGATCGAGTCAGACGTATCTCTGTGTACTTACGTAAAGCTAATGAAAAGAATATACCTAAATGAGGAAAAGGGATGGCTATAAATGAATTAGGACAAACAACAAGATTGGTCAGATAAGTGGATGCTTGAATTTAATCCCCAGCAAATGCAAGGTTATGAAGAATGGAGAAGAAACAAGAAGACCAGACATGGAGTATAAACTCTGGAGACAGATGCTGTAGACCTCGATCCAAGGGTTTCGAGCATAGTACTTTTTATATCGAAAGAGGTATAAATCAACCGCATATTATCTGCAAATTAATTCTCGTCTTAAAGCGTCATTCAAATCTCTTTACAACATATATCAAGCCCATCTTGGAGTATGCAGAACCCGCGTAGAACCCACACCTCATAAAGCAAGGTAAAAGACTGGGTAAGTGCAGAGGTATGCACTGAGGCTTGTTCCAGAGCTAAATGGTATGAGTTATGAGAAGAAGCTAACAGAATACTGTCTGATGTAGCGGCAATGCCGGGCAGATGACCCAGGGAAAACATGATAACAACGTACAAAATACTGGGAGGAATTAATAGGGCAGCCTGGGAGAGGCTGTTTGAGAGTATGTAAATAGGTACTCTGACTTACAGCAAGAAGTTAAAGACACACAAGAGTCACAGAATTGTTAGGAATTATTTCTTCCATCTCTGGATGATCATGAAGAGAATAAACCTTTACAAAGACGTGATGGTGGTGGAAGGTTCCATACACAGCGTTAAGCGAAGGTACGATAAGGCCCACGAGGGTATGACGGAGTGAATCTGGCAAGTGGCAGGTTGAGAAGCGGGACCAGGAGCTAAGAGTCAACCGCTACAACCACATTCAGGGGAGTACATATAGGTGAGCACAGACACACACACCAACTACAAATAAACATTATCTCCCTGGATCCCCCACATTCAGAACTGTCAGCTGTGATGACGTGAGTTACGTTAAACTGACATTCTTGCCGTACTTGCCAATGCACATTACCTAGCGAGTCGGCCGTAATCACGTCCCTGAAGAGATTCTCCAAAGGAAATTTGGTTTTCAAATATAGGTGTAAAATTTTCTCTATTATAATTTGTCTCCAAAAACCATTGACAAACCTTGAAAGGCGAGCAACCTTCCCTATAATTGGTCAAATAAGATTCTTATGATATGCAAAGTGAATATCTAGTTTGATCTCATTAGCGAGTCAAGGTGTGATTGGCAGGTGGAGTATGATTGATCTCCATTTAATTACACAGAGGGATGTCCGACCATTTGATCCCTGCTGTATGGAAATGAATCTGGTCCTGCTGACGCAGTGACCAACCTGTCAGAATCATACGTATATGTACGAACGAAGAGATAGTTGACTGAAATAGATGGTTGGTCGAACGAATAGAGAGACAAATGAGTAAATAAAATACAATAGATATATTATCGAAGGAATATATGAATAGTTTAACGAACATACACATTTACTGAAAGCCAGGTCTAACGAGAGATTGACGGATACACACTACCAAACCAGAAAAAAATTGAAGTCAGTGGGAATATATATATATATATATATATATATATATATATATATATATATATATATATATATATATATATATATATATATATATATAATCTCAGACAGGTGATCTTAACTATGCAATACAAGCCACGGGGACTGGAAATCTTTAGCTCGAGTACTTTCACAACATTCAGGACGTAATCAGAAACTATGCAATGTTGCAAGGCTGCAACTGAAGGAGGGGAAATTTTCTCTGTCAGAATTGTGAAAGTACTTGAGCTAAAGATTTCCAACCCTCCGTGGCTTGTCTTGCATATATATATTATTTATTATTAAAGATTCGCCGGTATTCTCCCGGCCCGGGCCTTTTCCAAGAGGTGGCCCGGCCTTGGCTCCCTCTCTAGGGAGTGTCTGAGACCTAAGTCTCCCATGGGAGGAGACACAAGTACCCCCTCATCTTAGGGACCAACTGTCCCCAGGCCTAGCCACAAGGTAGGCCTCTCTGGTCTGTCATCCACGCCACAAGGGGCCGAATGGGAATGACAGTCTTGTGAGCTAAAAGCTCTGGCTCAGGGACCTACCCTGCCCTAGAAGGGCTGGGCATGGTGTCGATGCATTGCATATATATATATATATATATATATATATATATATATATATATATATATATATATATATATATATATATATATATATATATATATATATATATATATATATATATATATATATATATATATATATATATATATATATATATATATATATATATGTCGTGCCGAATAGGCAGAACTTGCGATCTTGGCTTAAATAGCAACGCTCATCTTGCCATATAGGACAAGCGAAAATTTGTGTATGCAATAATTTCGCCAAAATCATTCTGAACCTAACGAAAAAAATATATTTCACTGTGTTTGTTTAGTATTAAATTATTGTAAACAAATCTAAAATATATTTAGTTGGGTTAGGCTAAAATAAATTGTTCTTGTTATAATAAGGTTAGGTAAGTTTTCTAAGATTCTTTTGGTGCAAAATTATAAATTTTTACATCAACATTAATGAAAAAAATATATCTTTAAACGTATAAGAGAAAATTTCAGAAAGGACTTAATTTTAAATGAGTTCTTGCTAATTGACCAGTTTTACATATTCGGCACGACATATATATATATATATATATATATATATATATATATATATATATATATATATATTATATATATATATATATATATATATATATATATATATATATATATATATATATATATATATATATATATATATATATATATATATATATATATATATATATATATATATATATCGTTGGGATCCCTGACGTAACTAAAGAACGCTTCTTCTGATCGGCTTTTAATTTTAAGCTCCGGAGTGATTTACTGAACCCAAGGTTCGCCCTATTATTGTCTAACTGTAAAGGAAAAGTCTCTGATAAGATTTATTCCTTTACCTCCGGTTTCTCTGGCTGTCCGGTAATCTGTTAGTTACAGCTCCCAGGATTCATTTTGTCTACCTCGCCTGTCAGCGCCATCTGTAGGCCTCAGATGTGCACATTCAGTTTGGTTGCCGTCTATTTCACCCTAATATCTCTTATATTTTTTCCGGTGTTGCGAGGTGAGGTTCGTCCCTCACTTCTCTGATTCCTGTCTGCCTATGTTCCTTGGTATTGTACCTCAATGTTGTATTTGTGTTATTGTGTTTCTTCTGACGAGAACAGCAGAGCGATACACGAATATCTGAATAGACTGAGAAAGAAGCAGTTTAACGTAAACAAATGCAAAGTTCCAAACCTTGGAAAAGTAAATAACCATAACACTTATAAACTAAATAATATAAATCTCTGAATGCGAAAAAATATTCGTAAGCAGTAATCTAAAACCAACACAACAGTACTAAAGTGTTCTCGATAAAGTGAATAAAATAATATTTTTTTATTAACACATCGGCCTTCTCCCACCATGGCAGGTGGTCAGAAAAAGAAAAACTTTCATCATTCACCCCATTACTGTCTTACCAGAGGCGTGCTTACACTTCAGTTAAAACTGCAACATTAACACCCCTCCCTCAGAGTGCCGGCACTGTACCTCCCATCTCCAGGACTCGAGTCCGGCCTGCCGGTTTCCTTGACACCTTCATAAATGTTACCTTGCTCACACTCCAACATCATATGAAGACCTAAAAACGATTTGTCTCCATTCGCCCCTATTTAACAGGTTCACGCATGCTTGCTGGAAGTTCAAGCCCCTCACACACAAAACCTCCTTTACCCCCCTCCCTCCAACCTTTGCTAGGCCGACCCCTACCCCGCCTTCCCTCCACTATAGATTTATACACTCTCCAAGTCATTCTATTTTGTTCCATCCTCTCTGCATGTCCGAACCACCTCAACCCTCCTCAGCCCTCTGGACAACAGTTTTCGTAATCCCACACCTCCTCCCAATTTCCAAACTACAAATTCATTGCATTACATTCACACCACACATTGCCCCCAGACATAACATCTCCACTGTCTCCAGCCTTCTCCTTGTTACAACATTAACCACCCATGTTTCACGCCCATATAGTAGCGTTGATATAACTATACTTTCACATATTCCCCTCTTTGCTTCCATGGACAAAGTTGTCTCCCTAGACTCAGTGCACTACTCATCTTTTTTTCCTAGTCAATTCTATGACTCACCTCATCTTTTATAGACCCATCTGTTGACACGTCCACTCCTAAATATTTCAATACATTCACTTCCTCCATACTCTCTCCACTCTGATATCCTATCTTTCATCACCTAATTTTGATGTTACTCTCATCACCTTACTCCTTCCTATATTCAATTTTAATTTCCTTCTTTTACATACCCTACCAAACTCATCCGCTAACCTCTGCAACTTCTCTTCAAAATCTCCCAAAAGAGCAGTGTCATCAGCAAAGAGCAACTGTGACAATTCCCACTTTGTGTTAGATTCTTTATCTTTAAGCCCCACACCTCTTGCCAACACCCGAGCATTCACTTCTCTTACAACCCCATCTATAAATATATTGAACAACCACGGTGACATCCCACATTCTTGTCTAAGTCCTACTTTTACTGGGAAATAATCTCCTTCTCTCGTACATACTCTAACTTGAGCCTCACTATCCTCGTAAAAACTCTTCACTGCTTTCAGTAACCTGCCTCCTATTCCATACATTTGCAACATCTGCCACATTGCCCCCCTATCCACCTTGTCATACGCCTTTTCCAAATCCATAAATGCCACAAAAGCGCCTTTACCCTTATCTAAATACTGTTCACCTATATGTTTCACTGTAAACACTTGGTCTACACACCCCCTACCTTTCCTAAAGCCTCCTTTATTCATCTGCTATCCTACTCTCCGTCTTACTCTTAATTCTTTCAGTAATAACTCTACCATACACTTTACCAGGTATACTCAGGAGACTTATTCCCCTATAATTTTGCACACACTTTTATCCCCTTTGCCTTTATACAAAGCAACTATGTATGCTTTCTGTTAATCCCTACATACCTTAACCTCTTCCATTTATATCAAGAAGTATAAATAACAGGAGTCCTCAGGTTATTCTTCAATTCTATATATAGTTGGTTAGGTCTCGTCTAGATTATGCTGCACTGTTTTTGTCACTGTATTACAGAATGAACATAAATCCCATGTATCAAATTTTTCCCATGAGCGTAAACTGAGAGCATTGAATCTGCACTCTTGAAAGGCATAGAATTAGGGTGAATATGACTGAAGCGTTTAAATGAAAAAAAAAAAAGAATATATATAGTGGAAGTAAATAACATGCTAAAAATATTTAACCTAGACAGGAATCGCAGCAATTGGAACAAGTTGGATCACTTTGGATTAAGAAAAGATGTAGGTAAGCATAGGTTTGTTTGGTAATAGAGTTGTGGATGAGTGGAACAAACTCCCAAGTAGAGTTATTGATGCTAAATCCTTGAGTAGCTTTAAAAATCGGATTCATAAGTAAGTGAATACTTGTCAAACCTATGGGTGTGACTTGGACCTGCCTAGCATGGGCCAATAGCCCTGTTACAGCCTTCCTTCTCTCTTATTTTTTGTTCTTGTGTCAGTGAGTTATCCCGGTTGATAGTTTTGTTCTTGTGTCAGTGAGTTATCCCGGTTGATAGTTTTGTTCTTGTGTCAGTGAGTTATCCCGGTTGATAGTTTTGTTCTTGTGTCAGTGAGTTATCCCGGTTGATAGTTTTGTTCTTGTGTCAGTGAGTTATCCCGGTTGATAGTTTTGTTCTTGTGTCAGTGAGTTATCCCGGTTGATAGTTTTGTTCTTGTGTCAGTGAGTTATCCCGGTTGATAGTTTTGTTCTTGTGTCAGTGAGTTATCCCTTGAGTTATCCCGGTTGATAGCTTTGTTCTTGTGTCAGTTTTGTTCTTGTGTCAGTGAGTTATCCCGGTTGATAGTTTTGTTCTTGTGTCAGAGAGTTATCCCGGTTGATAGTTTTGTTCTTGTGTCAGTGAGTTATCCCGGTTGATAGTTTTGTTCTTGTGTCAGTGAGTTATCCCGGTTGAGAGTTATCCCGGTTGATAGTTTTGTTCTTGTGTCAGTTTGATCCCCCGGTTGATAGTTTTGTTCTTGTGTCAGTGAGTTATCCCGGTTGATAGTTTTGTTCTTGTGTCAGTGAGTTATCCCGGTTGATAGTTTTGTTCTTGTGTCAGTGAGTTATCCCGGTTGATAGTTTTGTTCTTGTTGATCAGTGAGTTATCCCGGTTGATAGTTTTTGATAGTCTTGTGTCAGTGAGTTATCCCGGTTGATAGTTTTTTCTTGTGTCAGTGAGTTATCCCGGTTGATAGTTTTGTTCTTGTGTCAGTGAGTTATCCCGGTTGATAGTTTTGTTCTTGTGTCAGTGAGTTATCCCGGTTGATAGTTTTGTTCTTGTGTCAGTGAGTTATCCCGGTTGATAGTTTTGTTCTTGTGTCAGTGAGTTACCCCGGTTGATAGTTTTGTTCTTGTGTCAGTGAGTTATCCCGGTTGATAGTTTTGTTCTTGTGTCAGTGAGTTATCCCGGTTGATAGTTTTGTTCTTGTGTCAGTGAGTTATCCCGGTTTATAGTTTTGTTCTTGTGTCAGTGAGTTATCCCGGTTGATAGTTTTGTTCTTGTGTCAGTGAGTTATCCCGGTTGATAGTTTTGTTCTTGTGTCAGTGAGTTATCCCGGTTGATAGTTTTGTTCTTGTGTCAGTGAGTTATCCCGGTTGATAGTTTTGTTCTTGTGTCAGTGAGTTATCCCGGTTGATAGTTTTGTTCTTGTGTCAGTGAGTTATCCCGGTTGATAGTTTTGTTCTTGTGTCAGTGAGTTATCCCGGTTGATAGTTTTGTTCTTGTGTCAGTGAGTTATCCCGGTTGATAGTTTTGTTCTTGTGTCAGTGAGTTATCCCGGTTGATAGTTTTGTTCTTGTGTCAGTGAGTTATCCCGGTTGATAGTTTTGTTCTTGTGTCAGTGAGTTATCCCGGTTGATAGTTTTGTTACCTTAACTTAATTTTAATAACTTTCCACCCAGTTGATGCAGTTTTATGCAGCTTATTTGTTAAGCAAGTAGCATATTCTTATATTTTTTTTTTACCAACCCATAGTCTGATCCCCCAGACGTGCGCGCCTCGTCACCCCCAGACGTGCGCGCCTCGTCACCCCCAGACGTGCGCGCCTCGTCACCCCCAGACGTGCGCGCCTCGTCACCCCCAGACGTGCGCGCCTCGTCACCCCCAGACGTGCGCGCCTCGTCACCCCCAGACGTGCGCGCCTCGTCACCCCCAGACGTGCGCGCCTCGTCACCCCCAGACGTGCGCGCCTCGTCACCCCCAGACGTGCGCGCCTCGTCACCCCCAGACGTGCGCGCCTCGTCACCCCCAGACGTGCGCGCCTCGTCACCCCCAGACGTGCGCGCCTCGTCACCCCCAGACGTGCGCGCCTCGTCACCCCCAGACGTGCGCGCCTCGTCACCCCCAGACGTGCGCGCCTCGTCACCCCCAGACGTGCGCGCCTCGTCACCCCCAGACGTGCGCGCCTCGTCACCCCCAGACGTGCGCGCCTCGTCACCCCCAGACGTGCGCGCCTCGTCACCCCCAGACGTGCGCGCCTCGTCACCCCCAGACGTGCGCGCCTCGTCACCCCCAGACGTGCGCGCCTCGTCACCCCCAGACGTGCGCGCCTCGTCACCCCCAGACGTGCGCGCCTCGTCACCCCCAGACGTGCGCGCCTCGTCACCCCCAGACGTGCGCGCCTCGTCACCCCCAGACGTGCGCGCCTCGTCACCCCCAGACGTGCGCGCCTCGTCACCCCCAGACGTGCGCGCCTCGTCACCCCCAGACGTGCGCGCCTCGTCACCCCCAGACGTGCGCGCCTCGTCACCCCCAGACGTGCGCGCCTCGTCACCCCCAGACGTGCGCGCCTCGTCACCCCCAGACGTGCGCACCTCGTCACCCCCAGACGTGCGCGCCTCGTCACCCCCAGACGTGCGCGCCTCGTCACCCCCAGACGTGCGCGCCTCGTCACCCCCAGACGTGCGCACCTCGTCACCCCCAGACGTGCGCGCCTCGTCACCCCCAGACGTGCGCACCTCGTCACCCCCAGACGTGCGCGCCTCGTCACTAATATCTGAGACAGATATTAGTGACGAGTGAGTGTAATTAAGGCTACCGAGTGATGATGTCACCGGCCTCTGCTTGATACTTCACTCATCAGCTGCACTCATCTTTTACTTCAAACAAGCCCATCTAGGAGAAACAGCCCATCCAGGTTTACCTCAGGATTCATAGACTGTGGCACCATTACAGACCAATGGCCTTAGACAACCACGCCTTGTAAGCCTCAGCTTACACTTACTTACACCAGCGACCTACACACTGTCTCCACCTGCTGGCTCATTTCCACCACCATCTTTCCTCTTTCCCTTTAACTAGAGTTTACATAAACCCATGTCTTAATTCATCCGGTGGCTTTAGTAGCTTACACACGTGACTAACCTGGGGTTCCTGCTATTCCTGTCATACCTGATTAAAATACATATTTTATTAATTATTATTATTATTATTATTATTATTATTATTATTATTATTATTATTATTATTATTATTATTATTATTATTATTATTATTAATAAAGTTTTCTGCATTTATTCGATATCTGTATTTTGATTATATCATGGGATTTTTTATTATATCATGGTTTTCTTTTCCTGGGCAGGGGCGGTGACCCCCTTCCCTTCCCTGAGATAACTAGCAAGCTTGCCAGGATGCATAGGAATATAAGAACTTTGAGTTACAATGTCAAATGCTTGAATCATGTTAGATTTTGCTTCGTAAGTTTATGAGAAGTCAATACTGTCTGTCTTTAATAATTCTGTGGTTCAGCGTAACCTAGACTTTCTGGTTATTGTCAGGTTTCCAGCCTTTCATCAGGGGAATATCAATGATCGACTTTTATGTTAGTGTGTTGTATTACCAGTGTTGTGGAGATTGTGATTGTTGTATAACAGGTGTTGTGGAGATTATGTGATTGTTGTATTACCAGTGTTGTGGAGATTATGTGATTGTTGTATTACCAGTGTTGTGGAGATTATGTGATTGTTGTATTACCAGTGTTGTGGAGATTATGTGATTGTTGTATTACCAGTGTTGTGGAGATTATGTGATTGTTGTATTACCAGTGTTGTGGAGATTATGTGATTGTTGTATTACCAGTGTTGTGGAGATTATGTGATTGTTGTATTACCAGTGTTGTGGAGATTATGTGATTGTTGTATTACCAGTGTTGTGGAGATTATGTGATTGTTGTATTACCAGTGTTGTGGAGATTGTGATTGTTGTATTACCAGTGTTGTGGAGATTACCAGTGTTGTGGAGATTATGTGATTGTTGTATTACCAGTGTTGTGGAGATTACCAGTGTTGTGGAGATTATGTGATTGTTGTATTGTTGTGGAGATTGTGATTGTTGTATTACAGTGTTGTGGAGATTTCATTCGATGATTGTATTACTTGTTGTGGAGATTGTTGTTGATTACCAGTGTTGTGGAGATTGTGTTGTTCTCATTCGTGATTGTTGTATTACCAAAGTGGGAGCAGGATTTTCCTTAATTGTCCTGCTAAGTAAGAGATGTACTGTCTCTTATAAAAGTACACGTTGCAACACCCCTGCAAGGATCAGAGGTCACTTGATCACGCATACGACATCTGTGATCAATTACTCACTCTAGCAGTAAACAAGACGCTCGCCCCTTCTAGTGGCCCCTCAGGGCTGGGCTGAAGGGGGCTGAAGGGGGCTGAAGGGGGCTGATACCCCCCTCCTGGAGAAAATTTCTCCACACTGGGGGGCGGCGGAGGTTTGCTGCAGGTGAACTATTCATCACTTAACATTAATTTGATTTTCTCACTTGCCACCACTGCTGCTTGTCTTTTCTGAACAGCTTTAGTCTGTGTGGTTTCTGGAGAATCACTAATTTTGTTTTCAACACTGTGTAATTCTAACGGCACTAGTTTATTTATTGTCCGCTTATTCACTACACCTTTGCTCAAAACATCAACTGTCCTGATGATTCCATTTGCATCAGGATATATGGTCACAATTTTTCCAAGTGGCCATTGGGACCTCGGACCATCATTGTCGATAATCACTATGTCACCAGGTCTTAAGGACTTATGATTTTCAGGAACACCAGCTCCATAGAAGTGTTCTCTCAATGAGGTGAGATAGTCTTCTCGCCAAATTTTCTCCCAACGTTCAATCACTTTATTAAGGTGTTTGAATTTACGTCTGAGTTGCTCAGGTTCGAAATAAGTAGGATCCTCTATGATTTCTTTATCATTCATGGGAGGAACAGGTTCGAGCCTTCTGCCATGGAGTAAATGAGATGGACTTAACACTTCTAAATTGTCCAGATCATCGGTAACATAAGTTAGAGGTCTGTTGTTGACTCTATTTTCTATTTCAGTCACAACTGTACGGAATTCTTCTAAGTCTATTCTCTGACGATGAAGAGTCTTCCTTAAACAACGTTTTACAATGCCGATCATTCTTTCATAAAATCCGCCGTGCCATGGAGATTTAGGTGGAATGTATCTCCACCGACATCTGCGTTGATTCAGCATCTGTTGTACTTCTGGTTGATCAAAGATCTTGCTTATATAAGCAGCACCAGCAACAAAGTTCGTTGCATTATCTGAAATCATCAGTCTGGGACATGCCCTTCTGGCTGCAAACCTTCTGAATAATTTGATAAAAGTTTCAGCAGACATGTCAGTGGCTACTTCTAGATGTACTGCTCTAGTTGTAGCACAAGTGAACAAACAGATGTACACCTTGATGGGAACTTTGTCAACTGTTTTGGTTAAAATTATTGGTCCAGTGTAATCTACACCTGTCACCTCAAATGGAGTGACATGACAAACTCTTTCAGAGGGATATGGAGGTGGACCTGGATACTGACATACTCGCATATCGTAGTGACGACAAGTAATACAGTCCTTTATTTGTTTTTTCACACTTTGTCGACCTTGAGGTATCCAGTAGGATTGTCGTATATGACAAAGTGTGTCAGCTACCCCACCATGTAACACGTTACTGTGGGCGTTTTGCACAATCAGTTTTGTTAGCCAATGATTCTTGGGGATCAATATTGGATGTATGGCTTCTTTAGGTAGTGAAGAATTATGAATTCTTCCTCGACATCTTATAATCTTTTCTGAGTCGAGATAAAGTCCTAAAGAATTAATCATGACAGGTTTCTTTGGGGATTTATCTTGTGTTTCTAGAAATTTATATTCTGTAGAGAAAACGTCTTTCTGTATTAGTTTCACCCAGTATTTAATGGGTTCAAGATATTCATAATCAGGTTTAATTCCTTTAATGAATTTAAAGACAAGAGCTGTAACTCTTAAGAGTTTACCCAAAGATGAGTAATTAGATCCATCAATGACTATTTCTGTTGTGTCTGCAGTATTTACACAACTTATTTCTGCTGTGTTCAAGCAGACTGCTTCTTCTGGCATAATGTGAGCTTTTTGCTGAGGCCAGTTATTTTCATCAGAGAGCCAGTTCGGTCCGTGGAGCCATAATTTATTATCCACAAATTTCTTGAGTGGGACACCACGTGACAACATGTCAGCTGGATTCTCTTGGGTAGAGACGTGAAGAAAGAGATAATCTCTCTGCATCTCCTTTATTTCTGCTACTCTGTTCTGTACATAGACCAACTTACTCTTATTATTTCTTAACCACTGGAGAACTGCTTCATTATCACTCCAGATCACGGTTTTCTCAATAGTGAGATGATCAAGTACTTTGTTGAGATAGACAGCTAATTTTGTACCTACATAGAGTGCTGTCAGTTCCAATTGTGGTACTGTTCTGACCTTCAAGGGTGCTACCCTGGCCTTTGAAGTAATTAGTGTACTTCCTTCAGCATTACTCATGTAAGCTACAGCGCCATAACCTCTGGTTGACGCATCACAGAACACATGTAATGTGTAATTGTTTCCCTCTTGACCTATTTGTCTGGGAAATTTAATTTGATGAAGTTGCTTAAACTCCCTGGATATTTCATCCCATGCTTGACTCATTTCTAGAGGCAAGTTCTCATCCCATCCAATTTTGAGTTTCCATGCATCTTGCATAAGCATTTTACCCTTTATGGTAATTGGTGAGACGAGTCCTAGAGGATCAAAACATTGTGATACCTCTGACAGTAAACTACGTTTAGTGAGTGTACTGCATGATTTATTGTTTATCTTTTTGAGACTCAGAGTATCTTCCTGTGTGTTCCAATTAAGTCCCAGCATATTGTTGCAATCAGGAATTTCAGTTTCAGGGAAATCTTCTTTGATAAGTTCCCTTAATTGCCTTGAATTTGTATTCCACATCCTTAGAGGCATATTTGCTTCTTTCATCTCCTTGTTAGCTTCTCTGTATAAGGATTTCAAATCCTCCTCTTTATTCACAGTACCTTGAAGATTGTCCACATAGAAACTTTTCTTTAAGACTTCTTTGAAGGGACTTTCAGATTTCTTCAAATGTGTATTTAGAGTAGCTTCTAGTAAGAATGGAGAGGATGTTGCACCAAATAATACTGATTTGAAACGATAAGTTTTCACAGGACTTTGAGGATCATGTGGATTTTCAGGCCACAAGAATCGAGTATAATCTCTATCTATTTCTTGTAGTCCTACTCTCAAGAAAGCCTTGGAAATATCAGCCGTGTAGGCATATGGGTTTGTGCGAAATTTCATAAGCACGTCTCCAAGCTTCTCAGTTAGTGAGGGTCCGGTCATCAGACAGTCATTAAGACTTGCTACATCTTTATTTGCACGTGCGCTGCAATTATATACAACACGTAGTGGAGTGGTTTCAGAATCTTTTCTGACTCCATGGTGCGGGAGATAATGAGCGTTTGTCTTCAACTTATCTTCGACTATTTCCTCAATGAATTTATTGTCCAACTGTTCTTGTATGATATTATCATAGACAGTCAGTAACTCTGGATTCTTCCTGAGCTCATGTATTTGTGCTTTCATCTGTCCGAAAGCCATGCGATAATTGCTAGGCAGATGTGGTGGATTTAATTTCCATGGTAACCTAACCCAATACTGTCCATCTTTATATTTGACAGTGTCCAAATATTGGTTATAAGTCTGAGACTCTTGTGGGCTTGGTTTATTTACATCAATACCTATCGCATCTAAATCCCACAACTTATCAACTGGTTCATTCATTTCTTCCAGTAATGATAATTTTTGCTGTAGTACATGATCAGCGGTTATTCTCGTAACTAGTACATTTTCCACTGAATCAATATCAGCTTCTTTCCCACTTTGAGAGGGAATGGGACCACATATCATGTGGCCTCCTGCTGTTTTCAGCAAGTGAACATCATGTTTACTTACTATATTTTGCACAAAACAGTGATAATAATCACTTCCAATGATTAAATCAATTGGACTAATTGTGTCCGTCTGTATGTCAGGACAGGCTAACTTGACCTTAGCTGCTTTCAGTGCTGCAACTGTTTCTTTTAATCCCTGGATCTGCACAGACTTAGGCAAATCATCTACTACCACAGCTTCTACTGTCTTTTTCCTGTTTCCTAGACCAACAGTGATTCTGGCTAGGTCATATGTCTGTTTACCAGAATTGTGGAAAAAACCAGCTATATCTAACTGTATTTTGGCATAGGGTTGTTTATTCAGTTTCTGCAACACTGTTCTTCTTATGAAGGACCTTTGTGAGCCTTGATCAAATAGTGTTAGCACATTGGTTTTGTGTAATTTATTAGATAACTCAACTCGAGCTATCGGGAGAGCAGTTGCTTTAAACTTATCTCTCACATTTAATGCTGTTGCTTGTTGACTTCCTGATTCTGTGGAAGTCTGCTGCTGTTCAGCAAAATTATTTGGGCATAATGCTGTATGATGCATACCCTTGCATTTAAAACACTTCTTCAGTGAGCATTTTCCTCCCTTGTGTTCACCTAAACACTTGATGCATCTTTTCAGCTGATGAACACGTTGTTTACGTACCTCCATTGATGTGTATTGAATACAATACTGTGCCCAATGTGTTCCATCACAAAGTACACATTTTGGAGTACGTTTATGTATGACAGTTTGTTTACTGTCTGTTGTATTCACAGCTTGATAAATGCCTATATGGGATTTCCCATTATGTGGTTTAGTGGGAGTAGGTATACTCTTTTTATACTGAGTTGAAGGTTTATTATCCACTGAATTTGTGGATTTTTCATCTTGTCTCGTTGCTTGCATGCAGGAAACTATTGTTTGTAAACCATTGCTAATTTCCTCACAAGTGAAATAGCGTTTATTGAACATAATATTTAATCGTTCAATAGTTTGTGGTGACAACTTATCTTGTACAATACCACTGATAAACCAATCACATTGTCTTAGGTCATATTTAGCACCTAGAGATATGAGACTATTGTCTAATGTAATTCTAAATGCCTGTAAGTCTGAATAACAATGTTTGGGTGGCTTCAAGCTTGATATTAAGACTGCATGTCTAACTCTAGCCTTGTCATCATCAAAGTAATTGTCTGCTAAGACACGTAAGGCTAGTTGATAATTGCCTTTAACCACCGGAAATGACTTAATCAGTTCATAGGGTTCTCCCTTCACAAGACATTTAAGGTAATTGAACTTAGCAATCTCATCTATGTCAGTTCGTGAATTTACTATGGATTGAAAACCACTAATGAATTCTTCATAATTATGACCTTGGAAAATAGGTAATGACAATGTCGGTAAGCTTGGTAATGGGACACTTGTTGTTGTTACAGGTGTAACAGGTGTTTGACCACCAGTTACAGTAGGTCTCTGTGACAGAGTTTTACGGCAGATAGCCTGTACTCCTGTCCACCTTAATTGTTGATCACTAAAAGTATCCAAAACATTTTTAATTTCATCTTCAGATGGATCTGATTCAAGAAATTTATTTTCATAATGTGTATAGTCTGAATTAATTATTTCCAGACGCTGTGTAAATAATTCAAACTTGACCTCAAGATCATCAAAATCTATGTTTGTATCTTGAGTTAATCCTAGACAGACTGAAATTAGATTTTCTAATTGTGTAATCTTAGTCTGTAAAGACTGAAACTGAGTTTTCAAACAAGCCATTTTAATGGTATACTGAAAATTCTAGCACCACACTTAGAGTGTTTAAAAAACACTGTACTGTTATAGACAGCTGAGTTTTTGTTATGCTTAAGTCAGCAATAATCGAGTCAGACACTACTGACCCACTAAGCTTAACCTCAGGGTCAATGACCATAAGGGTACAGGGTACATGTGTCTGGTGTTTATGGCTTGTGTGCTGTGTCAGCCTGCCCACGATGATTAATCGTAAATAACGATGTTATACACTTCATTCACTATACACTATAAATGTCACTGTATAACTGTAAATCACACGTGAATATTACTTACACATATATAAATTTCACTGTTAATATATATTTGAAAGCTTACACTTTATATATAAGTTCCTTTAATATAACAGGTAGATCTATAAGAAACAAACTTTAACACAATCTTGTCTCTTAATTTCTGTCTATAAACATTATAAACACTATGTGTATATACACTCACACAAGCATCATCACTTGGGTTGTGTTGTTGTCTTTAGTCAGCAATTTCTCCAGATTGGAGCAGTGGTTGCAGGGTGTGGGTGAGTCACCCAGCTCCCGTTTTCTTTGGGTGTCCGCTGGGTGAGCGCCCGTTTTCCTTTGGGTGAACGCTGGGTGAGCGCTCGTTTTCTTTTGGCTGCCCATTCTCTGTGATTGAGTCTGGAGGGACTCATTTATACTGATTTATATTGTAAAACACTAGTTTTACAGCTTTTTTCGAAGGACCTTGGCTCATAGGTTATTTGTACACTGTAGTACAACATATTTGGACCACAGTGTGGTCTTTATCCGGTTCGAAGGACCAAAGCTCTGTTGAGAATTTGGCCTTACCAGCTAAGATATAATTATATAATGAACACTTAGCTGATAAATGACAGCAAATCGTCTACACAGCCGTCCCTGCAGACGAGGTCTAGATGCTGTCGAAACCATCACAACAGTGGGCTGTCAAGAGATACAAATTGTAAGTATTTTACCCCTAGGGGGTGTTATGTCAGCATATTTCATTCGATGATGGCTGACATACTTACTTGTTTGGACTCAAAAGTCCACACCTTACTGCCGATTATAGGTTGATTACAAACTCCTTGTGACTCAAGAATTGCGCAATCCCCCGATCTACAAGAAATTCGTAACATACCTTGCTCTTTGTAACGTGAGCTATGGTGTTCTCAACACCTTCGACAGATATCGGTGACTTGATAGAAGCTGAAGTGTCCTTGGATGTCCACGTCTTCCATTGTCTAGGATACGCACACTGGTACACTATGTTCCACAAGCTTTGTTTTTATTGTTCACAATGTATCACAAGAGAAGCTGATCACACTTCTCTGAAGTGTTTGTGTTAGAGACACTTTGCTCACACTAACGCACAGATCAGTGTTCTTTGTTGGTTATCCTGGCGTCAGTGTTACTCGTAGTAGAGTCAAAGTTAGTCTGCCCCACGCCCCAGCGCTCCATGCCGTCACTGCCCTAGCACAAAAAAAAAAAACGCTGACCTCGTAGCTTGCATCCTTGTCAACTCCTCGATGAAGCAAAGCAGAATGTTTGTTTCTTGCTGTCTTAATCATAGACAACAATGCACTATCTTTACTATGGTAATAAAGTGGGAGCAGGATTTTCCTTAATTGTCCTGCTAAGTAAGAGATGTACTGTCTCTTATAAAAGTACACGTTGCAACACCCCTGCAAGGATCAGAGGTCACTTGATCACGCATACGACATCTGTGATCAATTACTCACTCTAGCAGTAAACAAGACGCTCGCCCCTTCTAGTGGCCCCTCAGGGCTGGGCTGAAGGGGGCTGAAGGGGGCTGAAGGGGGCTGATACCCCCCTCCTGGAGAAAATTTCTCCACATTACCAGTGTTGTGGAGATTATGTGAATGTTGTATTACCAGTGTTGTGGAGATTATGTGATTGTTGTATTACCAGTGTTGTGGAGATTATGTGATTGTTGTATTACCAGTGTTGTGGAGATTATGTGATTGTTGTATTACCAGTGTTGTGGAGATTATGTGATTGTTGTATTACCAGTGTTGTGGAGATTATGTGATTGTTGTATTACCAGTGTTGTGGAGATTATGTGAATGTTGTATTACCAGTGTTGTGGAGATTATGTGATTGTTGTATTACCGGTGTTGTGGAGATTGTGATTGTTGTATTACCAGTGTTGTGGAGATTGTGATTGTTGTAGAACAATTGTTGGGTTGATAAATGAGGCATTGGAAGTGTTTCGCCAGGCTGTGTCGTCTTCAGTCCAATGCAGAGAAAGCCGGAAGATGAGGAGTTTAAGGAGGTTGAGGGACTGATTACCTCAAACTCCTCCTCATCTTCTACCTTTCTCTGTATCGGACTGAAGAAGCTACAGCCTGGCCAAACATTTCCAGAATAAAGATTCCCAAATGTTACACAAGTGTTTCATTTATGTACTCGTTGGGTTTGTCTCTCAGCTTTATTTCTATTAAAACAGAAGTACACATGAAAACATTTAAATAAGTTAGCTTAAATTTTCCCTCTGTGAAAGTGTTGTGACCTTCAACTTAAGTTTTGTTTCCAACTACTTTTCTCTCTTCACCATTTATTCCATTTTCTTTACTTATTTCTATGTTGTGTGTAGTAGTCTGGAGTCACACTGAGCGTGAGTGCTTTGCCAGGTTTTCAAACATGGAAGTTGCAGCATTTTGTATCAATGAGTAAAGAACTGGATCGCTAAGGTAGTTATCTAAGTAATTTCAATGCTGTTAAGTTAGAGTAAAAAAACAGAAAGAAAGAGGTAGGAGAGAGCATGAAGACAGGAGAGATAGCGACTGGAGAGCTAAGCAAGAGCTGTAGAGGGGAATCACCAGGTGAGACTAAAATGATTAGAAGGTTTAGCTAAACCGAGGAAACAAGAATAATAATGATTAGAGATGAAGCATAGGAAATTAGAACTAGTAAGAAACTTGAAGAAGGTATTCTGGAGAGTCAAGTTGTGGGTCCGGGCTTCAAAGTGCCTAAAATATCCTCTCATACACAAGACGATGACTTAGCTACTTACGAAATCAGTTTTGAAAACGCAGCTACACTTCGCGAATGACATGCTGTTTCCTGGGCTGCAAGACTAGTTTTATTGTTCACAGATACTTACTTCCCTTGATATATATTTTGCTTGACCTGGTTAAGTCATTTTACGTTACTCACAGCTTTAAAAAGCTAAAATTAACGCTCTGATCAAAATTATGCACATTTTTTACCCTCCCTGACCAGGTTATTTGATTATTGGATCCAGAGTGCAGACATTGATCTAGACTTTGATTCACTCATTGACTTCATGGTGGATGATCAGTTCCTCTTCACTCACTAATGAAATCAGAGATTTTATCGGAGAGAAAAAGTTATTTTCTGAGGTTGAGATGACTGAAGCCGAGGATTTATACGCTTCAGTTCATAATTTTTATCTTAAAGAAAGTATAAAGTCTAAGTGTAAAAGGCAGAAACTCTCTAAACCTGCTAAACAACATGGAAGTAAAACTCTGAGTTCATAATAAAATGTTTTACTTGTGGTGAAACAGGACAAAATAAACTTATTGTCCTAAAAGGAAAACCTAAACTGTCGACAGTTTTGCTGATATTGAAAGTAATATATGTTACGACTAATCTGGAATTTATTTACTTGTATATGCAAATAGAAGAATGGAGAGAGATTCGTAGCCCAGGGGTAGAGCGCTGGACCAGCAACCGTTCACCACCACAGTTCGAATCCCCGTACATTCTTCTGTTTATTTACTGACAGTCGGCTTTTACGTATTATCTCAAATTCACAGACTATATGACCTTGAGGAGTATATGGCTACTGGAGCTGTAGGAAAGGAAATTTAGGACACAGTTGGAGGCCTCTGGCGCAGACGTGACACACCAGAAACTGGGTAACTTTTCTATTAGAAGCCTCGTAGCTCAGTGGTAGAGCATTGGATCTAATACTAATCAGGACAATAGTTTGTGTCTCCGTCCATTCTTCTGTTTATCTACACACACACACACACACACACACACACATGGGAGGATAATAAAATCAGTTTGTGTAACTATCCACGGCCACGAATGTGCTCGTGTTAGCAGTGGCATGTCCAGTGTACTTGCTGGACACCTAACGTTTGAGGGATGGTGGCGTAGTTGACTAATGCGTCAAGAATTAAGCTAGCTTCAAGGAACGCTGGCTTAATATCTCGAGTCCCAGTTTTACTTACAGTATTTTTATTTAAAGTCACAACTTAAGGGCATAAAATACATCAGAATTAATGCTGTGACAAAGCATCGGCGATAACTTTACATACGGTGAAGACTGAGGCTACTGCTACACCACGTAATTATGATAGGAGCGATTTCTCATATGGGAGAACTGTTGCCAGCCCAAATTGCACACATCTAGCCGTTGTCCCTCACCTTGTAATAAATAGTGATGAGGCGACGGTAGCGTTATGCATCACACAATGCCTTCAGCAGCTCATTACAAATTCTACGAATTAAATTACCCATGATATCATTGTCAAGGTTCTTTACTGTTGATAAAGCATTGCGACCTTCGCTCTGGAACGAGAGTATTAATATTATTCATGAATTTGTGGGTTTAGTGATGAGGTCTAGTCCCATATTTGGATAGTTAATTACTACAGTCTCTTTCCGTGCTCCGCAAATGATGCCGTGAGACGCGTGTCCTAGCAGTTATTTTTCAGCATCATAATGCATGAATCAAGGAGACTAGCAGCACAGATGCTGAGGTGATCAAACCCTCTAGTCGCCTTCTAAGTAAATTAACATCAAACTCTTTCTCTGAGTCATAGATCAGTTCTTCTGAGGGTAAATCTACAAGTTACTATAACTACATTAGGATCACTATATGGAGGAGGTTTATATGAAGGAGATGAGTCTAGTGAGGCTCATATTAACCATGCTCACTGAAATGATTCTTTGCAGTCAGTTGAAAAAGCTGCGTTAATAGGATCGGGCTGTAATGCATTTTTTTATGGAATTAGTGCGCATTAGAACCCTCGATAGTCTCCTGTTCTTCAACAGCTTTTCAGTTAACATGCAACTGTATGTGGCGGCTACACAGGTCAAACTGTCTGATCCAAGTCATTGAACTACTGTAATTCTCAGACCAGGTGGAATGTAAACACTTACGTCATTTGTTGGGCGCATCGGCCACTTGATAAATGTTGTTGGATTGTTTGTCCAGGTAGACGCAGCAGCGTGCAGTGCTTGATCACCATCAGCAACTGATAGTAGTATGTACGAGCTCTTCATGATTTAAAATGGTGCCAGCAACACTTCTATATAATTTCAGGAATGAGGGAGAAATATCGTTTTGAGAAATCGTTATGATTGCAAAAAAAGAGCATAAGCATCCCACAGGCTGTTTGTGTGATGACTTTCTGGCAATGACATTCATCGCTCACATGTTCTTACCGGCTGAACAAAGGGGTGACCAGCTTCTTAAGCAGCATCTCTGGGATTAGATGCTGCCATACTTCTTTGCTGATGGTGACAAACTTTGCATTTTTGTATTACATAATACCTACTCAGATACACTGCAATATACCAGAAAATCCATGCACGACTTCTTTGTTTGTTGTCACAATTAGCGTTGATGTAATTCAGTTTGTGGGTTTCTGTTGAACGAGGAAAACATTATCAAGACAGAACACCTGCCGAGAGGGCTGACTGTGCAAAATCTTATAATACTAGAGTGCATCTCAACACATCAATTCACACCATGTATTGACCTGAGATAGAAATGTAATAGGAGGCAAAGCACAAAGGGAGGAAAAAAAGCGATAACAGCACTGAATGAAGAGAAAGAGTTGTCAAACACACACATCCTCTCAACACTACTTGCACTGATCACTACCATATCGTCAAATGGAAAATAACAAGAAGCAATATCAAAATCCACAATGATCTAGAGACAGGTGAAGGAATGGTTGATTCTCTTCCAGATGGTTTCACGTCAAACTCTCGTAAAGTGAAAATAATGGAATCCATTAAACATGGGGTCAAGGAAAGTGAGATAACCATCTGTTACAGTAGTCTCATCTTCATCTATATGCTGGTTATTTTCAGCGATGCCAGTTTCCGCTTGAATCATTATTCCAGTGTGAAGTATGTGCAGTCCCGCCCGTCAATACTTTCTGAGTGTGCTGGAAGATCATTCTGAAGGTCCTGATGTGACGACGAGATGCTGCTGTTCCATGTGGTCTGGCTGTGATCATGGAGAGATTCCTCAAATGTTACGACAGTCAGGTCCTTGTTTATGACCTACATGATGAACTATCGGCGAGGAGAGGCAAGAGGAGCTAAAAGCGATTAGTGAAATTGAAAGAAATTCGAAATATTTTTCATATGCCATAAACAAAACAAAAACCTTATCTAATTTAGGGTCCCTGCTCAGACAAGATGGAACTTACACCGATGACAACAAAGAAATGAGTGAGATAGTGAAATGTCAATACTACTCTGTGTTTAACGAGCCACTAATCAGTCTAAAGGTAGACAATCCAGATAATTTTTCATGAATGAGCCTTAAAACCCTGACGCCAATGTATGCCAAGTTTCTGACATAACCCTAACTCCACTAGACTTTGAGAAAGCAATTGACAACATGCCCACGCACTCAGCCCCAGGCCCAGTCTCGTGGAACTCTGTGTTCATGAAGAACTCCAAGAAACTCCTCTCACGGGCTCTAAGTATGCTGTGGAAAAGGAGCATAGACACAGGTGAGATTCCACAATCACTAAAAACAATGGATATAGCCTGATTTCATTTAGGTGGCAGCAAAGCAATAGCTAAGAACTATAGACCAATAGCTTTGTCCCACAACACAAAAATTTTTGAAAGTTCTAAGAAGCAGGATTGCAAACCAGTCCAGGGCAACATGGGTTCACAGCAGGTCGCTCCTGCCTCTCGCAACTACTGGATCATTATGATATGGTCTTGGATGCAATAGAAAAACAGAATGCAGATGTAGTATACAAAGATTTTGGTAAAGCCTTTGACAGATGCGATCATGGTGTAATAGCACACAAAATGCGTACTAAAGGATAACTGGCAGAAATATTCAGAACTATAGATTGTTCATTTCTGAACAATCTATAGTTATTGAATAAAAAGTTGTTTCACTGTGTGGTAGATGGTAGGTGACGTGATCGTCTCCAACCTGTGCAGAATCACATTATACTGCTATGTGTTTATTTTTCCACTGTGGAGAATCACTTGACTGGCGACTTCCAACGCATCTGTAAGTATTCGTTCTGCTCCTGTCTAATTTATTTTGGGGTTGTTTGTCTTAAGAGCTTCACTCTTATTTTGGGTTCTGGACTTAGTTATTCCTGCCTGGATTTGAATTTTCAAGTAGATCATTTATCTTCACCATTTCTTTTAAAGGCCGTAGGCCTATTGTGTGAGTGATTTATCGAGTGGTATGTAACTCTGTGTTGTTTCTCTTTCTAGCCTTGACTGTCGGCTAGGGTCATCCTTCTCCCAGTTACAACTACACTAGTGTTCCTGGTGTCTTGACGTGCTACTTAAACTGCTTCAACACTGTGGTGATCCGAGGATCAGTCCACCTCTCCTCGGCAGAATCTATAAGCGTGTTGGGGACACCGTCATTTAGCTAGTCACGAGCAACTGTGACCCCCCCCCCTTCCCCCATCAACAACAACAGCTGGCAGTTCCAGAATCACACAAAGCTCCGTCCCAGACATCGCCACGGTTGTACATGTCAGCTTTGGATTACTATTTATATATTTCATTTTTCTTAAAATAGGATTAATTTCATGTTTAATTGTTTTATACAATTGACTGATGTTTATTGTAATAAAATTGTTTATCTTATGTTATTATAGATTTTTCTATGTTTTCTTTCCAAAAGGAGGAGCCAACCTTGTCAAATGCTTTCTTAGGGTCTAACAGAGCTGAGTAAACCTTCACACACTATTTTGTCAGTTGGCAAATTCAGACTGATGCTCTCCAGTGGTAGGTGAGCCCTTGTGTTCTGGACACCACATCAGTGGGGAAAATTTGAAGATCAGATCAGATGAGTCATTCTCCAGTTATTAGAAGGTAAGAACATAAAGAACGTTGCAGCAAGCCTACTGGCCCATGCGAGGTATGTCCATGTCACCTCCCGGCTTAAACCAATGACCCACCTAGTCAGCTCAGGTCACATCCACTTAAGGAAGGGGCACGGCATCAGACCTATTAGCACAAGCAAGTCAGGTCCAACTTATACACACCCACTCGTGTATTTATCCAACCTATTTTTAAAACCACACAACGTCTTAGCTTCTATGACGGTACTCGGGAGTTTGTTCCACTCATCCACAACTATTACCAACCCAGTGCTTTCCTTTACCCTTTCGGAATCTGAATATTTCCAGCTTAAAACCATTGCTGCGAGTCCTGCCTAGGCTAGATATTTTAGCACGCTATTTACATCCCCTTTATTTATTCCTGTTTTCCATTTATACACCTCAATCATATCCCCCAAAATTCAACGCCTTTCTGGCCTTATGGCACTAATACTAACGATTCCAAACTTTTTTTTTACGTTTAACATCAACGAATTTGCATGCATGCATTTTTCGTTTGAACGTTACGACGCAATGTGTGAAGCAGGCAGCCTTAATGATCATGCTAGACTGACACTACTGCTAAGACATGCTCAAGGATGGCAGGGTGCATCCCACAGATCTAGTATAGGGAATCGCTAGTCTTAGTGTAATTGAAACACTCTTCACAATTTCTGAGTTTACTATTGGGCACAGAAGGATAACACAGACTGCTTCACATGTGCACTCACTCATCATCGTTCTGTCAGGCTCTAACAATAGAGCATGAAGGGCTCCTGATCAAAGAAGTTTTCACTTTTCTGCCATTCTTTCCATTCTCAGAGTCTGTATGACTCCTGTGAGTCTAGCATTTCATCGTGAAGTGTGTGCAGACTTGCACATGCCTAGCTACTTCCTGTAGATGCTAGATATATGCAAGTCTTTTTATAACTGTGTTCACCCAGGACAATGACAGTCAGCCAAGAGTACTTTTATTCCCGAGGGGGGAAGGGTGAAAAAATAAAGCTGGGTGTACGAGACACTGATCATTTCAAAGTACTTTGTGAAAGACATTGAAAAAATATTACATTAGCATTTTTTTTTATTTTACTATTGTTTCCTTACTTATAGTGTTGTTTACCATTTTCTTAAAACGCTTCATATCCCTCATCCTTCACTTAATGAGGCAGCGGATACGGGAAAATAAATGGCTATCAAGACTGAAGGGAAAGAAAATCCTTTGCAGGAAGTGATTCAGCATTTCTGAGGTAACTATCACCACCGAGAGGTTAGGTTACTGATGGTTTGTTAAGAAACAGGACAAGTGTTTCCTGACGTGGGTCTTCGTCATACGACGACCCATATCTGGAGCTCTTGGTCATCCGACCGAGATGTTCCACTAACTTACCCTTCCACCCTTTTAAAAATTGCGTTTATGATTATAACCATTAGATATACCAGGGATAGTTGTCTGTCGCTCAGTAAGGGACACGGAACACTTTTATTTTCAGTCCGGTTTCCATGGATAATAATGATATAAAAACGATTTTATTGAACTGAAAGCTAGTGAAGCAATCTAAATTGAATTTGAATCAACGACGGTAGAAACGTTGTGGTGTGCACAACTCAGAACGTTGTGGTGTGCACAACTCAGAACGTTGTGGTGTGCACAACTCAGAACGTTGTGGTGTGCACAACTCAGAACGTTGTGGTGTGCACAACTCAGAACGTTGTAGTGTCCACAACTCAGAACGTTGTGGTGTGCACAACTCAGAACGGTGTGGTGTGCACCTCTCAGAAAGTTGTGGTGTGCACACGAACGTTGTGGTGTGCACAACTCAGAACGTTGTGGTGTGCACAACTCAGAACGTTGTGGTGTGCACAACTCAGAACGTTGTGGTGTGCACAACTCACAACGTTGTGGTGTGCACAACTCAGAACGTTGTGGTGTGCACAACTTGTGGTGCACAACTCAGAACGTTGTGGTGTGCACAACTCAGAACGTTGTGGTGTGCACAACTCAGAACGTTGTGGTGTGCACAACTCAGAACGTTGTGGTGTGCACAACTCAGAACGTTGTGGTGTGCACAACTCAGAACGTTGTGGTGTGCACAACTCACAACGTTGTGGTGTGCACAACTCAGAACGTTGTGGTGTGCACAACTCAGAACGTTGTGGTGTGCACAACTCACAACGTTCTGGTGTGCACAACTCACAACGTTCTGGTGTGCACAACTCACAACGTTCTGGTGTGCACAACTCACAACGTTCTGGTGTGCACAACTCACAATGTTCCCACCCTAGGCAAAAGGAGCTTCAGAGATCATGCCATTTGTCAACACCTATTAGTGTGAGACAACTATAACAACACTTCTTCACGAGAAAACAAAAGCATGAAGCAGTGTGGTGTAAGTGATGACGCGCCTGGGAGGCTGTTTCTTAACACAGCGTTATTTATTTCCGTTTTAATATAATTCATTTTAATTATTTTTCATGACTATTATTTCACCTTTATTTTTATTTTAAAAATATAGAAGTTTCCAGAAAAATATTAAATTTTCATTAGTTTTTGACAGGGTGCTCGATAAAAAATCCAGACAACTTAAGAGGAACAGGAACTTAAAAATGGTAAAGACCCACTGTAAATAGGTACCTGGGGGTTAAAAGGCTGTTGCGAGGCGCTTCCCGAGATGGCACTGGAATTTGCTTAAAAGGCTAATTGAAATGAGATGGAGAAGGATATAATCCCACCTGCATTTTTTACATGACATTTTGAAAAGGTATAGCTAGAGTGTTGATTTGATCTGCCCTGCATTACCACATGCAAGCCACATATCTGGCCAGCATTACCACATGCAAGCCACATATCTGGCCAGCATTACCACATGCAAGCCACATATCTGGCCAGCATTACCACATGCAAGCCACATATCTGGCCAGCATTACCACATGCAAGCCACATATCTGGCCAGCATTACCACATGCAAGCCACATATCTGGCCAGCATTACCACATGCAAGCCACATATCTGGCCAGCATTACCACATGCAAGCCACATATCTGGCCAGCATTACCACATGCAAGCCACATATCTGGCCAGCATTACCACATGCAAGCCACATATCTGGCCAGCATTACCACATGCAAGCCACATATCTGGCCAGCATTACCACATGCAAGCCACATATCTGGCCAGCATTACCACATGCAAGCCACATATCTGGCCAGCATTACCACATGCAAGCCACATATCTGGCCAGCATTACCACATGCAAGCCACATATCTGGCCAGCATTACCACATGCAAGCCACATATCTGGCCAGCATTACCACATGCAAGCCACATATCTGGCCAGCATTACCACATGCAAGCCACATATCTGGCCAGCATTACCACATGCAAGCCACATATCTGGCCAGCATTACCACATGCAAGCCACATATCTGGCCAGCATTACCACATGCAAGCCACATATCTGGCCAGCATTACCACATGCAAGCCACATATCTGGCCAGCATTACCACATGCAAGCCACATATCTGGCCAGCATTACCACATGCAAGCCACATATCTGGCCAGCATTACCACATGCAAGCCACATATCTTGCCACATGCAAGCCACATATCTGGCCATTACCACATGCAAGCCACATATCTGGCCAGCATTACCACATGCAAGCCACATATCTGGCCAGCATTACCACATGCAAGCCACATATCTGGCAAGCCACATATCTGGCCAGCATTACCACATGCAAGCCACATATCTGGCCAGCATTACCACATGCAAGCCACATATCTGGCCAGCATTACCACATGCAAGCCACATATCTGGCCAGTATTGCCACATGCAAACCACATATCTGGCCAGCATTACCACATGCAAGCCACATATCTGGCCAGCATTACCACATGCAAGCCACATATCTGGCCAGCATTACCACATGCAAGCCACATATCTGGCCAGCATTACCACATGCAAGCCACATATCTGGCCAGCATTACCACATGCAAGCAAGCCACATATCTGGCCAGCATTACCACATGCAAGCCACATATCTGGCCAGCATTACCACATGCAAGCCACATATCTGGCCAGCATACCACATGCAAGCCACATATCTGGCCAGCATTACCACATGCAAGCCACATATCTGGCCAGCATTACCACATGCAAGCCACATATCTGGCCAGCATTACCACATGCAAGCCACATATCTGGCCAGCATTACCACATGCAAGCCACATATCTGGCCAGCATTACCACATGCAAGCCACATATCTGGCCAGCATTACCACATGCAAGCCACATATCTGGCCAGCATTACCACATGCAAGCAACATATCTGGCCAGCATTACCACATGCAAGCCACATATCTGGCCAGCATTACCACATGCAAGCCACATATCTGGCCAGCATTACCACATGCAAGCCACATATCTGGCCAGCATGCAAGCCACATATCTGGCCAGCATTTGCAAGCCACATATCTGGCCAGCATTAACATGCAAGCCACATATCTGGCCAGCATTACCACATGCAAGCCACATATCTGGCCAAGCCACATATCTGGCCTGCATTACCACATGCAAGCCACATATCTGCCCAGCATTACCACATGCAAGCCACATATCCATTTTAATTAATTCTGGTTTTGTCTGGCAACTGAAGTATACCTGGAGTTTCGGGGGTCAACGCCCCCGTGGCTCGGTCTGAGACCTGGCCTCGTGGTGGATCAGGGTCTGATCAACCAGGCTGTTACTGCTGGCACAGGCAAATTGACGTACGATTCACAGCACGGATGGTCAGGTACTGACTTTAGGTGCCTCACCAGTGTTTTTTCTATTGTTTGGTTGGAATTTGTCATATACCCTGATACAGTTTAATTTCCTAAAGTTTTCCATATCTGAGTAGTTGAAATTTCTCTTCATTGAACTTCATATTGTTTTGAATGGCCCATTTGAAGATTTGGGTGACATCCGCCTGGAGTCTTGCCACTGTCATGGCAATCCGGGTGTCATCCGCAAAAGACAGGGAACTATGGCTTACATCTCTGTCAGATATGAGGATGAGGAATAGGATGGGAGTGAGTACTGTGCCTTGTGGAACACAGCTTCTCACCGTAGCTGCCTCACACTTTACTCTGTTTACTATTACTCTTTGTTTTCTATTTGTCAGGAAGTTATAGAACCACAAACCAACTTTTTCTGTTATTCCTTTATCACGCATTATGTGTGCTGTTACACCATGGTCACACTTGTTGAAAACTCTTGCCAAATCTGTGTATACTACATCTGTATTTTTTTTATCCTCTACAGCATCCAGGAAATTTAGACAAATTTAAGTGTTTCTATAAAGCTTAACATCTTACTAAATTTATTTTTACTTAGAATATTAAAAATTTAGCGAGATTCAGTATATACCGAAATACAAGAGGGACAATCACAGTGCTGGAGGCTAAAGATCACGTCGTTTGACAAGAGCTTTTAGCTAATAAATTCATCTGTGTAAGAGAAATCATGTCAGATGATTTTACCTTTGGGAAAAACGTGAGTAACAAATCAGCTTGTTCCATCTGTCCCTATTGTCCTCTCAGTACCTTTAAATTTTACATTCGCCTAAAAGGTAACATTATAGAGCAGCAGCAGTGATACACTTGTGAACTTGTAATCAACAACATGTTGTAACCACCCACAGGATAGGAAGGGTAGGAGGGAGTGGAGACGGGAGAGACAGAATAGGGAGAGAAGAAGTAAGGGACGGATGGATGAAGGGTAAGTGCCAAAGCGTTTCACAGTAATTGTTTACCTCTCATGCACATTTTATTATCGTCCTCTGTACGTCCCTCTGAAAATGTCAATACAGTACGTTACCTCGCATTCTGCCATCGCAATCAACTTTCTACCTGCCCAGCCTCCTGTATTTTTATGTACCTAGTCTTCTCTGGTTATAATTTATCTTTTTCAAATCCAAAGAATACCTATCTGCCATTTTCTCTCTCTCTCTCTCTCTCTCTCTCTCTCTCTCTCTACATATATATATATATATATATATATATATATATATATATATATATATATATATATATATATATATATATATATATATATATATATATGCTCCTCCTACTCCTCTTTAAACAATGCTCTTTCAAGAGCAGGATTCACTTTCTTTATCAGCTCAGTTAAAAGTCTTTCCAAACATTATCTCTCAAGAACTGTAGTAGAGAAAAAGTTACTCTTTCAGTAACAGATATATATTTTTCAAGACTGAAAGAACAGTTTTTTACAAAATTGAGAGGCAGATTTAAATGCAGATGTGTTGCTTCATCTATAATCTATGCCGAAATGAGGCAGTTTAAATCTTCCTTACCACCAGAAGTGATTTAACTATATATTTGCAGTCCTAGGTAGTAGGCTGGTAAACAGCGGTAACCTGTAAATGTTTTACATGATGGCAGGATTGCTAGTGTCTTTTTTCTGTCTCAAACACGCGGGGATAACGGGTATATCTTGCTACTTCTACTTACACTTAGGTCACACTACACATGCATGTACAAGCATATATATTTACATACCTATCTGGGTTTTCTTCCATTTTCTTAATAATTCTTGTTCTTTATTTCCTCTTATCTCCATGGAAAAGTGGAGCAAATTTAGTCCTCCATAAGCATGTGTGTCGTGAGAGGTGACTAAAATGCTGGGAGCAATGGGCTAGTAACCCCTTCTCTATACATTAAATTTAAAAAAGACGTCTCGCCATCCAGTGGCTTTATTGTAGACGTCTCGCCATCCAGTGGCTTTATTGTAGACGTCTCGCCATCCAGTGGCTTTATTGTAGACGTCTCGCCATCCAGTGGCTTTATTGTAGACGTCTCGCCATCCAGTGGCTTTATTGTAGACGTCTCGCCATCCAGTGGCTTTATTGTAGACGTCTCGCCATCCAGTGGCTTTATTGTAGACGTCTCGCCATCCAGTGGCTTTATTGTAGACGTCTCGCCATCCAGTGGCTTTATTGTAGACGTCTCGCCATCCAGTGGCTTTATTGTAGACGTCTCGCCATCCAGTGGCTTTATTGTAGACGTCTCGCCATCCAGTGGCTTTATTGTAGACGTCTCGCCATCCAGTGGCTTTATTGTAGACGTCTCGCCATCCAGTGGCTTTATTGTAGACGTCTCGCCATCCAGTGGCTTTATTGTAGACGTCTCGCCATCCAGTGGCTTTATTGTAGACGTCTCGCCATCCAGTGGCTTTATTGTAGACGTCTCGCCATCCAGTGGCTTTATTGTAGACGTCTCGCCATCCAGTGGCTTTATTGTAGACGTCTCGCCATCCAGTGGCTTTATTGTAGACGTCTCGCCATCCAGTGGCTTTATTGTAGACGTCTCGCCATCCAGTGGCTTTATTGTAGACGTCTCGCCATCCAGTGGCTTTATTGTAGACGTCTCGCCATCCAGTGGCTTTATTGTAGACGTCTCGCCATCCAGTGGCTTTATTGTAGACGTCTCGCCATCCAGTGGCTTTATTGTAGACGTCTCGCCATCCAGTGGCTTTATTGTAGACGTCTCGCCATCCAGTGGCTTTATTGTAGACGTCTCGCCATCCAGTGGCTTTATTGTAGACGTCTCGCCATCCAGTGGCTTTATTGTAGACGTCTCGCCATCCAGTGGCTTTATTGTAGACGTCTCGCCATCCAGTGGCTTTATTGTAGACGTCTCGCCATCCAGTGGCTTTATTGTAGACGTCTCGCCATCCAGTGGCTTTATTGTAGACGTCTCGCCATCCAGTGGCTTTATTGTAGACGTCTCGCCATCCAGTGGCTTTATTGTAGACGTCTCGCCATCCAGTGGCTTTATTGTAGACGTCTCGCCATCCAGTGGCTTTATTGTAGACGTCTCGCCATCCAGTGGCTTTATTGTAGACGTCTCGCCATCCAGTGGCTTTATTGTAGACGTCTCGCCATCCAGTGGCTTTATTGTAGACGTCTCGCCATCCAGTGGCTTTATTGTAGACGTCTCGCCATCCAGTGGCTTTATTGTAGACGTCTCGCCATCCAGTGGCTTTATTGTAGACGTCTCGCCATCCAGTGGCTTTATTGTAGACGTCTCGCCATCCAGTGGCTTTATTGTAGACGTCTCGCCATCCAGTGGCTTTATTGTAGACGTCTCGCCATCCAGTGGCTTTATTGTAGACGTCTCGCCATCCAGTGGCTTTATTGTAGACGTCTCGCCATCCAGTGGCTTTATTGTAGACGTCTCGCCATCCAGTGGCTTTATTGTAGACGTCTCGCCATCCAGTGGCTTTATTGTAGACGTCTCGCCATCCAGTGGCTTTATTGTAGACGTCTCGCCATCCAGTGGCTTTATTGTAGACGTCTCGCCATCCAGTGGCTTTATTGTAGACGTCTCGCCATCCAGTGGCTTTATTGTAGACGTCTCGCCATCCAGTGGCTTTATTGTAGACGTCTCGCCATCCAGTGGCTTTATTGTAGACGTCTCGCCATCCAGTGGCTTTATTGTAGACGTCTCGCCATCCAGTGGCTTTATTGTAGACGTCTCGCCATCCAGTGGCTTTATTGTAGACGTCTCGCCATCCAGTGGCTTTATTGTAGACGTCTCGCCATCCAGTGGCTTTATTGTAGACGTCTCGCCATCCAGTGGCTTTATTGTAGACGTCTCGCCATCCAGTGGCTTTATTGTAGACGTCTCGCCATCCAGTGGCTTTATTGTAGACGTCTCGCCATCCAGTGGCTTTATTGTAGACGTCTCGCCATCCAGTGGCTTTATTGTAGACGTCTCGCCATCCAGTGGCTTTATTGTAGACGTCTCGCCATCCAGTGGCTTTATTGTAGACGTCTCGCCATCCAGTGGCTTTATTGTAGACGTCTCGCCATCCAGTGGCTTTATTGTAGACGTCTCGCCATCCAGTGGCTTTATTGTAGACGTCTCGCCATCCAGTGGCTTTATTGTAGACGTCTCGCCATCCAGTGGCTTTATTGTAGACGTCTCGCCATCCAGTGGCTTTATTGTAGACGTCTCGCCATCCAGTGGCTTTATTGTAGACGTCTCGCCATCCAGTGGCTTTATTGTAGACGTCTCGCCATCCAGTGGCTTTATTGTAGACGTCTCGCCATCCAGTGGCTTTATTGTAGACGTCTCGCCATCCAGTGGCTTTATTGTAGACGTCTCGCCATCCAGTGGCTTTATTGTAGACGTCTCGCCATCCAGTGGCTTTATTGTAGACGTCTCGCCATCCAGTGGCTTTATTGTAGACGTCTCGCCATCCAGTGGCTTTATTGTAGACGTCTCGCCATCCAGTGGCTTTATTGTAGACGTCTCGCCATCCAGTGGCTTTATTGTAGACGTCTCGCCATCCAGTGGCTTTATTGTAGACGTCTCGCCATCCAGTGGCTTTATTGTAGACGTCTCGCCATCCAGTGGCTTTATTGTAGACGTCTCGCCATCCAGTGGCTTTATTGTAGACGTCTCGCCATCCAGTGGCTTTATTGTAGACGTCTCGCCATCCAGTGGCTTTATTGTAGACGTCTCGCCATCCAGTGGCTTTATTGTAGACGTCTCGCCATCCAGTGGCTTTATTGTAGACGTCTCGCCATCCAGTGGCTTTATTGTAGACGTCTCGCCATCCAGTGGCTTTATTGTAGACGTCTCGCCATCCAGTGGCTTTATTGTAGACGTCTCGCCATCCAGTGGCTTTATTGTAGACGTCTCGCCATCCAGTGGCTTTATTGTAGACGTCTCGCCATCCAGTGGCTTTATTGTAGACGTCTCGCCATCCAGTGGCTTTACCAATACAGACTCTAGGACTTGAGGGCTTTTCCTCGAAATTAAAATTTATACAATTATGTGCATTTTTTAAAATATACGAACGTCTGTATATTATTGTTGTTTTATGTCTACTGCCAAGACTCAGTCTCAGTACTGCCAAGACTCAGTCTCAGTACAGTCTCAGTACTGCCAAGACTCAGTCTCAGTACTGCCAAGACTCAGTCTCAGTACTGCCAAGACTCAGAGTTGCTTCTACATTCTAAGTGAATACAGTTATTATTTACCAAGCTTCGTGAATTCAGATCTGTGCTAGAGTTGTAGCAACTTTGTCTATGATTGTATCTGTGCATTATATTGTGTGTAAACCAGACACTTGCGCAACATTTGGGAAGGTTTATTGTGCAGACGTTTCATAAACGCTGTACAAGTGTTTCAATTATCAACTTGTCAGTTTTTTTAAACCTGACTAATTAACGTACACACGCATAACGTAAGTGAGTGTAACACAATTAATGTTGATTTCTGTAGTCTGGTCTGGGAAACTGAAGCAAGAATCCCAGAATTCAACATTCCCTCTTCGGGTGAACATACATTACGATATTTAACACCATGACTCAGTCTAAGCACATTCTAAGTGAATACAGTTATTATTTACCAAGCTTCGTGAATTCAGATCTGTGCTAGAGTTGTAGGAACTTTGTCTATGATTGTATCTGTGCATTATATTGTGTGTAAACCAGACACTTGCGCAACATTTGGGAAGGTTTATTGTGCAGACGTTTCATAAACGCTGTACAAGTGTTTCAATTATCAACTTGTCAGTTTTTTTAAACCTGACAAATTGATAATTAACGTACACACGCATAACGTAAGTGAGTGTAACACAATTAATGTTGATTTCTGTAGTCTGGTCTGGGAAACTGAAGCAAGGATCCCAGAATTCAACATTCCCTCTTCGGGTGAACATACATTACGATATTTAACACCATGACCGGTGTGATACACTACGTTGTGATTAATGTAGCCTCAGTCTAAGCACTAGACTGCAGTCCATATTAATTATAACAGTCCATTTAACCACTCACTTTGATCATTACAGCCTTACGAAGGTGTAAGGTTGTTATGATCGATCATAACACAAACTATAATTATTTTGAGATACCAGTCTATTGTTAGTGAAACTGAGCAGGAAACATTGTCAGAGTATCTGAGGTGTGGCAGCAACTCCACCACCAAGATCTTACCTCAAATAATTATGATAATAAAACTAAAACGCACAATCAATAATTATGATAAGAATACAAAGTATGTACACTCAGATTTATGTACCTCCGTACATGAACTCTACACACACACACACACACACACACACACACACACACACACACACACACACACACACACACACACACACACACACACACACACACACACACACACACACACACACACACACACACACACACACACACACACACACACATGCGCTCACACATTCATTTAGTTGGATTTGGCTAAATTAAATTGTGCTTGTTATAATAAGGTTTTCTAAGGTGCTTTTAGAAAAAAATATATATCTTTAAACGTATAAGAGAAAATTTCAGAAAGGACTTAATTTTAAATGAGTTCTTGCTAATTAACCAGTTTTACCTATTCGGCACCACATATATTTACTAACTGATCTCGTTCCAAGGATTCCAAGTTTGGAATATTTCAGGAAATCTTCAAATTCATGGTTGTTGAGATTAAACTAATGGTTATCATCCTTTTATATAATGAATCTTCAAGAAGCTGGACAGTTATTCTGCCTAAGATGCATCAGTCTATAAATATTGAAGTTGTTCACAAGTAAACTTAAACGTGATTTAACATGAATAAAAAAATCACACTATTACACTCACTGGTGGTGAGGGTGATGACTGGTGGTGATGGTGATGACTGGTGGTGATGGTGATGGACTGGTGGTGAGGGTGATGACTGGTGGTGATGGTGGACTGGTGGTGATGGTGATGACTGGTGGTGATGGTGATGACTGGTGGGGATGGTGATGGACTGGTGGTGAGTGTGATGGACTGGTGGTGATGGTGATGGACTGGTGGTGAGGGTGATGAGTGGTGGTGATGGTGATGACTGGTGGTGAGGGATGGACTGGTGGTGAGGACTGTGGTGATGGACTGGTGGTGAGGTGGTGATGGACTGGTGGTGACTGGTGAGTGGTGATGGTGGTGACTGGTGGTGATGTGATGGACTGGTGGTGAGGGTGACTGGTGGTGATGGACTGGTGGTGAGGGTGACTGGTGGGGAGGGTGAAGGACTGGTGGTGACTGTGATGGACTGGTGGTGACTGGTGTGATGGACTGGTGGTGAGTGGTGAGGATCTGGGGGAGAGGGTGATGGACTGGTGGTGAGGGTGATTGACTGGTGGGGAGGGTGAAGGACTGGTGGGGAGGGTGATGGGCTGGTGGTGAGGGTGATGGACTGGTGGGGAGGGTGATGGGCTGGTGGTGAGGGTGATAGACTGGTGGGGAGAGTGAAGGACTGTGTTTCCAGAAGTCCATCTGTGTCCCCTCAGATGAACTCCCTTCCACACTTCCCTTGCTAGTGATGGACTGGTGGTGAGGGTGATGGACTGGTGGTGAGGGTGATGGACTGGTGGTGAGGGTGATGGACTGATAGTGAGAGTGATGGACTGGTGATGAGAGTGATGGACTGGTGGTGATGTTTGTGTGTGTGTGTAGTCTGGTGGTGAGGGTGATGGACTGGTGGTGAGGGTGATGGACTTGTGATTATGGTGATGGACTGGTGGTGAGGGTGATGGACTGGTGTTGAGGGTGATGGACTAGTGGTGTGGGTGGACTGGTGGGGAGGGTGATGTTCTAGTGGTGATGGTCTGGTGGTGAGGGTGATGGACTAGTGGTGTGGGTGGACTGGAGGTGAGGGTGATGGACTGTTGTTGAGGGGTAAGGACTGGTGGTGAGGGTGATGGACTGGCTGTGAGGGTGATGGACTGGTGGTGTGGGTGATGGACTGGTGGTGAGGGTGATGGACTGGTAGGAAGGGTGATGGTCTGGTGGGGAGAGTGAAGGACTGTGTTTCCAGAAGTTCATCTGTGTCCCCTCAGATGAACTCCCTTCCACACTTCCCTTGTTGGTGATGGACTGGTGGTGAGGGTGATGGACTGGTGGTGAGGGTGGGGATGGAGGGTGATGGTCTGGTGGGGTGGGACTGATGGGTGATGGTCTGGTGGGGAGGGTGAAGGACTGTGTTTCCAGAAGTCCATCTGTGTCCCCTCAGATGAACTCCCTTCCACACTTCCCTTGCTAGTGATGGACTGGTGGTGAGGGTGATGGTCTGGTGGTGAGGGTGATGGACTGGTGGTGAGGGTGATAGACTGGTGGGGAGAGTGAAGGACTGGTGGGGAGGGTGAGGGTGAGGGTGATGGACTGTGTGTTTTCCAGAAGTCCATCTGTGTCCCCTCAGATGAACTCCCTTCCACACTTCCTTGGTGAGTGATGGACTGGTGGTGAGGGTGATGGACTGGTGGTGAGGGTGATGGACTGGTGGTGAGGGTGATGGACTGGTGAGGCTGATGGACTCGTGAGAGTGAATGACTGGTGGTTCAGGGTGATGAACTGGTGGGGAGGGTGATGGACTGGTGGTGAGGGTGATTGACTGGTGGGGAGGGTGATGGACTGGTGGGGAGGGTGATTGACTGGTGGTTCCAGAAATCTGATCTGTGTGAGGGTGATGAACTGGTGGGGAGGGGTGATGGACTGGTGGGGAGGGTGATGGACTGTTGGTGAGGGTGATGGACTGGTGGTGAGGGTGATGAATGGTGGGGAGGGTGACTGGTGGGGAGGGTGATGGACTGGTGGGAGGGTGATGGGCTGGTGGGGAGGGTGATGGACTGGTGGGGAGGGTGATGGACTGTGGTGAGGGTCATGGACTGGTGGTGATGGTGATGTGGTGAGGGTGATGGATTGGTGGTGAGGGGTGATGGACTGGTGGTGAGGGTGATGGACTGGTGGTGAGGGTGATGGACTGGTGGGAGGGTGATGGACTGGTGGTGAGGGTGATGGACTGGTGGGGAGGGTGAAGGACTGTGTTTCCAGAAGTCTATCTGTGTCCCCTCAGATGAACTCCCTTACACACTTCCCTTGCTGGTGATGGACTGGTTTTGAGGGTGATGGTCTGGTGGTCAGGGTGATGGTCTGGTGGTCAGGGTGATGGTCTGGTGGTGAGGGTGATGGACTGGTGGTGAGGGTGACGGAATGGTGGTGAGCGTGTTGGACTGGTGGTGAGGGTGATGGACTGGTGGTGAGGGTGATGGACTGGTGGTGATGGGACTGGTGGTGGTGAGGGTGATGATGGACTGGTGGGGAGGGTGATGATGGTCTGGTGGTGAGGGTGATGGACTGGTGGTGAGGGTGATGGACTGGTGGTGAGGGTGATGGACTGGTGGGGAGGGTGAAGGACTGTGTTTCCAGAAATCCATCTGTGTCCCCTCAGATGAACTCCCTTCCACACTTCCCTTGTTGGTGATGGACTGGTGGTGAGGGTGATGGACTGGTGGTGAGGGTGATGGACTGGTGGTGAGGGTGATGGACTGGTGGTGAGGGTGATGGACTGGTGGTGAGGGTGATGGACTGGTGGGGAGGGTGATGGTGGGGATGGACTGGTGGTGAGGGTGATGGACTGGTGGTGAGGGTGATTGACTGGTGGTGAGGGTGATAGACTGGTGGTGAGGGTGATGGACTGGTGGTGAGGGTGATGGACTGGTGGGGAGGGTGATGGTCTAGTGGGGAGGGTGATGGTCTGGTGGGGAGGGTGATGGTCTGGTGGTGAGGGTGATGGACTGGTGGGGAGGGTGATGGACTGTTGCTGAGGGTGATGGACTGACGGTGAGGGTGATGGACTGGTGTGTTTCCAGAAGTCCATCTGTGTCCCCTCAGATGAACTCCCTTCCACACTTCCCTTGCTAGTGATGGACAGGTGGTGAGGGTGATGGTCCGGTGGTGAGGGTGATGGACTGTTGCTGAGGGTGATGGACTGACGATGAGGGTGATGGACTGGTGGGGAGAGTGAATGACTGTGAAGTTCATTTGGTGATGGCTATTGATGGACTGGTGGTGAGGGTGATGGACTGTGGTGAGGGTGATGGACTGGTGGTGAGGGTGATGGACTGTGGTTAGGGTGATGGACTGGTGTTGAGGGTGATGGACTGGTGATGAGGGTGATGGGTGATGGACTGGTGGTGAGGGTGATGGACTGATGGTGATGGACTGGTGAGGGTGATGACTGGTGGTGAGAACTCCCTTCCACACGTCCCTTGCTTGTGATGGACTGGTGGTGAGGGTGATGGACTGGTGGTGAGGGTGATGGTCTTGTGGTGAGGGTGATGGACTGATATTGAGGGTGATGGACTGGTGGTGAGGGTGATGGACTGGTGGTGAGGGTGATGGACTGGTGGTGAGGGTGATGGACTGGTAATGAGGGTGATGGACTGATGCTGAGGGTGGACTAGTGGTGAAGGTGGTGGACTGGTGATGTGATGTGAGGGTGTTTGCTTCCCCTAGTTCCATGTCTCCAGAAGTCCATCTGAGGGCCCTCAGATGAACTCCCTTCCACACTTCACTTGTTGGTGATGGTGTTGTGGTGAGGGTGATGGTATGGTGGTGAGGGTGATGGACTGGTGGTGAGGGTGATGGACTGGTGGTGAGGGTGATGGACTGGTTGTGATGGTGATGGATTGGTAGTGAGGGTGATCGACTGGTGCTGAGGGTGATGGACTAGTGGTGAAGGTGGTGGACTAGTGGTGAGGGTGATGGACTGGTGGTGATGGTGATGGACTGGTAGTGAAGGTGATGGACTGGTGGTGAGGGTGATGGACTGGTGGTGAGGGAGATGGACTGGTGGTGGTGGTGGTGTATGTGTGTATGTGTTTGCTTTCCCTAGTTCCATGTATCCAGAAGTCCATCTGCGGGCCCTCAGATGAACTCCCTTCCACACTTCACTTGTGAGTGATGGGCTGATGGTGATGGTTATGGACTGGTGGTGACGGTGATAGAGTGATGGTGAGGGTGATGGACTGGTAGTGAGGGTGATGGACTTGTGGTCAGGGTGATGGACTGGTGGTGAAGGTGAGGTGGTGTGTATGTGTGTGTGTGTGTGTGTGTGTTTGCTTTCCCTAGTTCCATGTCTCCAGAAGTCCATCTGCGGGCCCTCAGATGAACTTCCTTCCTCACTTCCCCAGGTTCAGCAGGTGTTGGCCCCTCCCCAGTGACCTTGCTGGATGTTAACTTGGTCTTGTCTACCTGGTCTACTGCCGAGACTGTCCAGGTAGGTGGAATTACAGGAGGGGACACACAGAAATCTGCGTCCTGTAATTACACCCACCAAGACAGCCTGGAACAGTGACCAGCCAGACGAGACTGAGCTGCCTCCCAACTCGGCCACCAAGCTGAGGTTACTGATATAAAATCTTGGACTTCTATTTATGTTTCATATCGTGTTTCACCAAAATAGGCCGTCGAATTCATTCTGACAAGGACATTCGAGCACTCCAGGAAGATTTGAATAGACTGATGCAGTGGTCGGAGAAGTGGCAGATGCAGTTTAATATAGACAAATGCAAAGTTCTAAATGTTGGACAGGACAATAACCATGCCACATATAAACTAAATAATGTAGATCTTAATATTACGGATTGCGACAAAGATTTAGGAGTTCTGGTTAGCAGTAATCTGAAACCAAGACAACAGTGCATAAGTGTTCGCAGTAAAGCTAATAGAATCCTTGGCTTCATATCAAGAAGCATAAATAATAGGAGTCCTCAGGTTGTTCTTCAACTCTATACATCCTTGGTTAGGCCTCATTTAGATTATGCTGCACAGTTTTGGTCACCGTATTACAGAATGGATATAAATGCTCTGGAAAATGTACAAAGGAGGATGACAAAGTTGATCCCATGTATCAGAAACCTTCCCTATGAGGATAGACTAAGGGCCCTGAATCTGCACTCTCTAGAAAGACGTAGAATTAGGAGGGATATGATTGAGGTGTATAAATGGAAGACAGGAATAAATAAAGGGGATGTAAATAGTGTGCTGAAAATATCTAGCCTAAACAGGACTCACAGCAATGGTTTTAAGTTGGAAAACTTTAGATTCAGGAAGGATATAGGAAAGTACTGGTTTGGTAATAGAGTTGTGGATGAGTGGAACAAACTCCCAAGTACAGTTATAGAGGCCAGAACGTTGTGTAGCTTTAAAAATAGGTTGGATAAATACATGAGTGGATGTGGGTGGGTGTGAGTCCATTTACCAGCCATAGCCAGGTGTACAGGTCCATACTGTTCAAATACATACCGCAGATCAGTCTCGTCCGCCTCAAATGGCACATTTCGGACTTTCACCCATGTGTAATGCCTAGACACGTCGATTAGTCGAACACGTATCGCTGAATTAACGTCTACGCTCCTGTCCTGGTACTTGTCAACCAGCCGTTCATACACTCCAGCTGATCTCAACTTGACGAAAATACGATAGGCACCATTTAGTGCCACACCATACAGTTCTTGATCCGCAACACCATAGGTGTCACGGATAATTTGCGGTAAAAGCACTTGTGCAGACTGAGGCGTTATCGCACCACGCAACAATTCAATGCACACCGTGTGCATACGCCTTCTCACAGACTGCGCCATGTTGTGAAAATATAAGTCTCCTCCAATGGCCAGCAGAGGGCAGTAGTCACACGTCCGCACTCTGCTCAGGTCAAGCGGCGAATCCCAAATTAGGCATGTTATAATAAGGAGACTCAGGAAAAGAGTTGCTTCTCCATTCTAAGTGAATACAGTTATTATTTACCAAGCTTCGTGAATTTAGATCTGTGCTAGAGTTGTAGCAACTTTGTCTATGATTGTATCTGTGCATTATATTGTGTGTAAACCAGACACTTGTGCAACATTTGGGAAGGTTTATTGTGGAAACGTGTCCTAAGCGCTGTACAAGTGTTTTAATTATCAACTTGTCAGTTTTTCAAACCATATATTATATATATATATATATATATATATATATATAGATAGAATATATGGTACATGTACTAGTCTTGTGTACTTTATGTGATGTAACTTTCATGTGATTAATCTGGCGTCGGAATTAGACAAGCTGATTAACTTAAGGGATTGGCAGGTATTACGTCAGTTAGGTTCTAAGTAATGATTATTTTTCGTGCAGACTGTAAACATACTTGTGAAAAATGTCTGTATTGTAGTCAATATTACACTTCATGTTTTGCCAAACTTCTAAACTAGTGAATAGAAGAAAGATTTTTGGGTGTTAATCCTCCGGTGTGTCTACAACAGCACCTGTTGTCAAAGCAGCACCTGCTGTCAGAGCTGCACCTGTTGTCAGAACACCTGCTTCGGTGACAGGTGCTGCTCTGATAGATACTCTCAGTATATTCACATAACATAGCATAATAAACATAATATACTGAATGAAAATACATTC